>NW_010511701.1:28315-53805 GCF_000687285.1 Phaethon lepturus
GAAAGAGCTGAGTTCTCTCAGCTCAGAAAACTATGTTCTTGTGGGATTTCTTTGACTCTGTTTCTCCACACTGCTTTCACTCTCCTTAATTTCTCCCATTAAATTCTATTAAATTAGGAATTAATTTTATAGTAATTACAGAATTTCATACAGAGTTTGTTCACGTACCTTTGATGACCTTTCCCACAAATTCCTCTACAACTTTCTCAATTTCCATTCTGCCTCTAACATGTTTAGCGAAACAACTGTACACTTTCTGAACAAGGTTCACATTTATTTATCACAATTCAAATTCAAATCTATCATGTTACTAAACGCTACTTAAAATTGATGAAGTTAAAAGATGATGACAAACTCTATAAAACTGTGAAAACAGGAAAGGGTTTTCCTGAGAAAGCCTCATTTTAAAAATTGCTACTAAAACATGAATGTCATAAGAAACCAAGGGAAAGGGTATTTCCTAGGGAAGGAAAAGGTGGTGCTTTACTCTTTCTCCATAGTTAAGTAAAAGGAACAGGTAACAAACTACTCTGCTTTTAAGACATCTTTGAAATCCAAGGGAAACCTTAAGAACACAGACATGTTTCCTATCCAAACAGAAAAGTGAAAAAGGCATGTGTAAGCCTTGTGCCAGCAGCCTTACCGTCATCGACAATATCCTGGGCTGCCACAGAGTTCGTGTACACCACCAGGTCAGACAGAGCTCGGCACAGCTTCACCGTCTTTCTTCGACGAGCCAGCCTGCTGAGTTATATTTAATATATAAAATAAATCACTAATTTTTTAATATTTAAAGCATATTGCAATCCCCCTTTCAGCTCTTTTCATCAATAAGGAAATAAACAACTGAACAGGGAACCGTGTGTGGCAAACCTCCTTAGAGAGGGCTCCGAGATGACTGTTCCCCTTGTACCTCTAGTCACACTACACAAACAAAATTTTTCATTTAAAACATAATGAAATAGCTGCATCGTGGCTCTTCTCAACAAAAACAAGGCAGACAGCTTAGAGCTGTATCTGAAAACGGAGCATTTCAGTGACAACAAATGCATTCTCAATGGCACTTTTTTGATTGCTTTTTCTTTACATTCTCAGATGTAATAAAGTTGGCTGGGCTGTGATGTACCCTTATTTAGCCTAACCAGCTTTCTTTGAGCACTGTTTACAGCATGCAAAATGTAGATTGGCATTTTTCCATTAGAAAAGTATTACTAGCACACTTCTTTTCAGTTTAAGGGTAATTGCTATTTGCAACCTATGAAAACTTAGGCAATCAAAATATCGGGCTACAGCAGTCACAGCAAAATAGTGACACAGCAGCAGTGTCATAAATGACCTGTTCTTAAGAACAGACCTCCCTGAGGCAATGACATATAAATATTGATAGCAGTAAACATGCCTCTAGCTTTAACTGAGCTGTAAAACTATGGTGATTCATAGCTCACCTGTGGAGCTGCCCCGTTTCCTTCCCAGAAGAGTTTTGCTGGCTTTCTTCGTCATCTGATGCACTATGGTATTTGGATGCTGCCTTCGCCGCTTTCTGTTGGGAAAGAATCAAGCACAGCTGTGTCAGCTTATGGGGTGGTTCTATAAATCCACATTACTGTCAGTGACATTAGGTGGGTGGGCAAGCTGCAGCAGGTTTCCAGCACAGGACCCATGTCCTACAAGGATATAGAATGACCCCTGGGGGTTTGACAGCAGAAAACCCTGGCTGCTATGTCAAGCGCTTCCGTACACGCGGAGAAGGAATGCCAACACAAAGCGTCTGTGCCCTGATCTCGCTCCATCTGACTGCAAGGATAAGAGCCTGCAGCCACGGAGCGGGTTTATCTGCTGGCGAGCAGGCAAATCCAAGCCTGAAGAAAATTATTTCTGCAAACTGGCCAGTCCATTGCAGGCCACTGCGTATTCTGCAGCTTCCCTCCCCTGCTCCCTCCTGACGGGAGGGGACAACATTGCTCCACTGTCTCCAGTACACTGGCACTGGTGCTGCTGAAACTGTAATGGATCGTACCATGTTTAATGAACAGCAACACACAGTAGGATGTACAGCACATTGCTTCCACCTACCTATGTGGGTGCGTGTCCCCAGCTTAGGAAATTTAACAAATTCATTCATGAAGCTGAGAACAGAGTCTGAGGAAAAATTTTCAAACGTCTTCTTTCTACTGCCTTTTGAGCCACACACAGAAGCATTCAATTATTCTAAATTATTACAGCATACCATAAAGAAAATAGCTGTAATAAAAATATTAAAATCTCAAAAGCACCTTTTTTTCATAAGCACCTATTATTTAATAAAGTTTTCAATTTCAACATTACATCTTTTGTAACAATAACTAAATCTTCAAGAGAGAGTTTCTTTAATTCCCTTCTCATCAAGAGGTAATTAACAATACAACTGAGAGCTCCTTATCCTTTTGCTCATATGGCTAGATGCTAATTGAGCACAGATTTCTTTTCTCCTGCTGTGATACACCAATAACGTACATAATTTATTTCATCACTAAACACAGCAAACCGAAGTTGACTATACTGGAAATCATTTACATGGTTCAGTTTTGGAATCCAAAGGTCTGGACCATGGATGTTTCCTACAGTTAACTTGCAGGAATTGCTAGCATTAGTTTCTTTGTCCCTCCATGGGACAAAGAGTTTATACAGGAATACATTTGGCACAAGAGCTGGTTGAAAACATCACAAGTCAATATCCCTGGGTGGATAATTCTGTACCTGCAAAAATATCAATAGTATCCATCCTTCCCAGGCATTTCTTTAGCTGGAAAGGTATAAAGGGGAAGTTACTGGGCATCCCTGTTGCCTCAGTGTACAATACAATCATTATTTAAAAAAATAAATAATAGTAATAAAAAAACCCTTATATATACTGTCTTATTTTTTCTCAGCAGAGATGAAACGAATGGGCTTTCCCACCTGCTACATCCATTGCAGTAACTAGTTGAAGTAATTAAATTATTGACATACTTTCCAGCCCTCAGTGTAACCAGCAGTTTTTAGCAGCTGACTTTTGTCTGTGACATCTCATTCCACAGCATTTGTTTTCCCATCCACGAGCCCAGATGACAATGTGAAGAGTCCACTATCGTGCACGACAGGTACTTGCAGATCTCAACACATACTGAGTGAATAACGTGCACTTAGCTAGAGCTGCTGAAAGAAATGTGACCACTTTAAACTGATGTAAGCTTATAATCAAAGTGTAAATATGAGTCCTGGTATTGCTTGCCCTGAGAATTTTTGATGGCTCCTAGCTGGCTTCAGGGCTGGTTAAGTACCATGAAGTATTTCATAATTGCTGTTTTTCCTGAACTGCTGCTCAGATTATCAATTACAGAGCGTGCTCCCTGCTCAGCTGCAGCTTTCACCATGGAGTGCTGAAGAGGAATACCGATGTCTAGCAGGCTGTGGGCAGAGGAAGCCACTGGTGGCACAGTGACTCGGCTGCAGACCTGCCACATGCCTCTTCACGACGAGCCTCTCTGCCCATTTATTTACTTGGTATCTGCTAATTGACTCTGGGAGGAAGGAAGCTTTCGGTTGAATTAGCTCGTGCTGAAGCTACATGTTCAATAAATCCAAGCCTCGAGGCACCGTGGGAGTGTGGGAAGAAGGGAGGAGGATGACAGGAACAGGTTTGTCGGGATATGGGAATGGGAGAAAACATGGGTGTACTGTCCCTTTTGGTGGCTGCTGTCTGTCCAGCTGTAAAATTAAACTCACACTCATTTGAATTATATCGGCTCTTGCCTGGTTCAATAGAGCCACCACAGCGAAGACCAGCGAAGCAGACAATGTGACCTAGCAGCTACACAACCGTATAAATCCTATATGCAAAACCAAGAAGGGATCAGAAAAGAACACATTTTTACAAAGCAGGAGCCCAGAGCCAGCGCTCAGTCACAGCAGTCCCTTAAAGCGAGTGGGAAGACAGTAACAGCGTGCTCTGCATGGCAGTGCTCAGGGTATGAAACAGGGTAAAACTGGGCCCCGAAGGAAACCAGCGTTGTCAGCTGCGTGGACAGAGGTCTGGCAAACAGGAATACGCAAAGGCATTTGTCTACATTGCTCTTCGCTGCTGCAAGTTTGATCAGAAAATCAGCAATTCCACATCACCACTAAAGATGAGCTTTTTGATCGGGCAAGGTATTTTCTGAGTTTGTGTGATCATTTTTAAAAGGTTCTCCACACTTCTGCATACTGGTAGCAGCTATATTCTTCTGCAGAGCAGTAAATATACCAAGTGTAATCACATAGTCTTCCCTCACTGCTCCCGTACACACCATGCTTGTCTCAAGCAATCACCCATACCTGGTGTCCCTAGAATGCTGTCAGACCTAGAACAGCAAATGGAGTCTCATTTTACTTACTTTGTGTTTCCCGAAGTTGCCCATTAATGATCGACCATGAGACTTTTTTCCACCTTCTTTTGTATCCAGGTTCTGTGCAGAGAGAATGCAATAAAAAGTGTAACTCAATACCTTGAGAACTATTTTTTAGGAGTCTCCTACAGTTTCTAAAAGACATAGTTTCACCTAATATATGTTCTTGTATGTCACTCTGATTCACTATTAGAAGAGTACAGTGATTGCACATGAGGAAAAAAAATGAATTGAAGTCTAAACACAACATATTGTGAACACAAATCGAAATCCAAAAATCTCATTACAGGACTTTGCTAAGCTATCAAGTATATAAAGAAATGAGAAATCCTCTAGCAGTACAGAAAATTTCTAACATTAACACTCAAGACAACAACCAACGATGTAGAAAAAACAGGCTAGCAAAACCAGGCAAGCAACAACAAAACACAACATTTGAAAGTGTACTTGAAAATAGTCACAAAGGAAAAGGGGGGGTGTGGAGGGGAATCTCCTAACAGATAAACGTGGACTTTTCATAGGCAGCCTGAAGACTGAGTTTCACATTTATAGCCATGCCCCTAGATATCAGTTTGGGAATTTCTGGCAGCATCTAGCTTTTTCTGTCAGAAAAGCACATCCCTTCATCTTCTAAAGAGCAAAACAAAGGCCTAAAGGTGCTGAAGAATATTCCCCCAGCATTTTAGCAAGCCCTATGAACTCCAGTTATTCCCCGTTCAGTGCTGAGCTGGAATTCACTTCTGGCTATCGTAACAGTAAGGGCACTAGATCATTTCTTCAGGTCCAAGAAGAAAGTCAGTAATCTCTGTATCTGCGTTCAAAGATTTGTTCCTAGCTCAGGCTGCAAGTCTTTGTAAAATGTAGAAGGAAACCTTAGCAGATAAAGTGCTTGTCTCCCTCAGACAAGAGGGAGAGGTGACAGTTTCACCAGCAAATCCAAACTAGTATCAGGCCTGACTGACAGTACCATAAAAATTACCTTCCCCCTCCCCACAAAAAACTCCCACTTAATAATTACTGGAGATTAGTGAATAAACTTCCATTGTGAATGCTCTTTTTTCTTTTTTTTTTTTTTTTTTAAATAATAGCAAGTATTTGGGAAAATGAAAGGCACATCAGTGACTAAGTAAAGGAAAATTAAATTTGACTAGCAAAAAAGTAGAAAAATTTCCCAACAGATCACTTTCTGGTACATCAATTACACAGTAACTACTAGAGAAGAGCTTTACAATGCCACCAAACAAAGCTAGCTAATGAGTTACAGAATTACCACACTATCACAACATTTAACCATTTAGTTTTCTCCCACCTAGGTCAACAGTTAATATAAATTTATCTTTCAGTTGTTTTAACTTATTACTAATTGTTCAGCTCTGTATTACTTTAAGACCCTTGAAAATAACAGTCACATACAATCAGTCTTCACACAGGAGTGTTGCAGCAAGGGAAGAGATCTCTATATGTCCCTTAATAATTTAAAATCAGACAATTAGAAAATTCTATCACTTTATCCTGTTACCTTACAGATGTTTGAATAACACAGTTGCACTACTGAAGTATTTTCAGTATTCTGGTCATGTCAATGACATGTACTCATATCCAACACAAACACCTTATGGAAATTTGCCTTCTCTAGAAAAAACTCCGTGCCCCCTCAGATGCTATCTAGGGGCCAATCATTTTTCCAGATACCAGAGAACATACCACGTGTAATTATTCCAACTGAAGATATTATTGAAATGGCTCATATCTCACCATATTTACTAACATGGGGAGTTTGCTCTCTGAAACCCCACTCTTCCGACCTCATGAAGGCCAAAGGGAACAGGTGAGCTGACTCTGTTCTCACACTGCAAAGCCACGGTCTGAAAATAACCCTTATCTGTCGGGTCAGATGGCTTCATCCTTTGCATTCATGGAGCCTCTTCCCACCATAACGCAGCTTTGACCAGAGGTCTCGAGCACAAGCACAAGCCACGTATGTTCTCTGTAGTCAAGCCCGGCTTTAGGCGATAGTCTCATAGGTCAGGCGTCAGAAAGAGACTGAGAAGAACTACATAAACCCTACAGAGTGGGAAGATGGGCAGAAAGCAGAGCTACGTGTACTCGACCTTTAAGACTACGCTGGTTACAGAACAGGCACATCCCCCACCGAACAATTCACTCATGTAACATAACCGGGCTTTGCATCTGGTTGAGGTGAAAGTATGGTAACCATGGATTCAAGGTACTGTCTACTGATGTCCTCAAAATTCCGATACATTTAGCTGTTTTACAAAAATAGCTTGATGTCAAAAGGGGAAAGAAACATACCATTCTTGATATAAAACAGTCTGGGCATGAAAAACTAGAACCTTGCTTAGGGCAGTAAAAGCACAACCTGTGTTTTAGTGCTGTACAAAACAGCCATCAGCACTGCAGGCAGACAACGCTTTCAGTTACCACGGCCAGTCTTGATAGGACTTCGGTAATAGAAAAGGAATCTTTCCCCAATAACCTAGACACAAACCAAATTGCTTGACGCATGCTTGCAACTTTGGTACTTACTGAATAAATTGCTTCCAAGTCTTACAAGGAATAAACCAGATTAGAACATACTGAAACAACATACTCTTCACATTTGACCATTCAAATTCTCTCAGATATCTTCCTGAAATAGTTCCAATTTTCATTTTGGATAAAACAAACTCTCAGAAGTTGTTCATAAGTTATCAGCCTTTTCATCTGAAAAATGTGCAATACACATTGCATTGTCTAGTATTCAGAGCATGCAAAGGGGAAGAACCCACATACCTGCTTCAGGTTAACATTTAAACCCTCATGAGTTGCCTTTAGCAGGGCTCTCACAGTGAAGCTGTCAGGATCTTCTTTGTCCCTGATTTGAGATTCTTTTATCAGAGATTCCAGTTTTGTTCTTATAAAAGATTCCACCTGGTGCTCAGTTGCACCATTACTCTGAAAGACATTAAGAAATCCAGTTAAAGTAGATTATTATGTCCATCACTTCTGGGACAGCCTGAGGGAGCATTACACATTCTTAGGGCCACACAGTGCTCCCAACATTTCCTTTCTCTGTGCAAGAAAAAGCTTCTTCCATAATCCTGGCAAAATCAGGCAGGTGGCTTTTACTGCCATTTCCATTTTCCTTTCTTCTCTTTAGTCCTCCTGACACGTCATTTGCCCTGCCTCACCACAGCACAGTCCACCTCATAGATCACCCCCGAACCCGGCCCTGGCGTTAGCTCTCTGCTTCAAAACTGCCGCAAGTCTGACCTTCTCTTTCGGAAGATGGCACGAATTCTCAGCTAATGCAGCTACACGCTCCTCCAAAACATCAGGAATCTAATGATGCTTAGGTTGTCTGCTCCAAATGGTAAGAAAGAGGAAGCAATTACTGCTAACAACAGTCATATAGACTATAGAGACACAAACCAGTCTCTTACATTACGCACTTAAAATAAAAAAAGGTCCTACAGAGCAGTGTGTACTTAGCATGCCTCTATCCATGGGGTGTCAGACCTCTCCTCAGACATGAGAGGAAAGCAGCTGTTCTGTCCTAACATGTTCCATTTCTAGCCCCAAAAAACATACTGTGTTTTGCACTGGCTTTAAGGATTGCCAAAATTTGTCTTAGGTCTTTCTGTTAAAGAAAGCATCATCATCATAAGTACTCAAGCCACGTTAGTAAAGCACATGTGGATTACACAGACCACTCCTGTTGAACAGCACATCACAACGAGCCGGGCATTATGTTCGTTCAGAACGGGTCATGCAATCTTATCTCATCTTACTATACCCATAATTAGAGTTATGTTCATTCAATATATACTTTTTCCCCTGAACTTACACCTGTGCAAGTTTGTACCTGTACTTAAAAACAATCAAATTCCTAAAGATTTATGGGATTGGGAGTCTTTAAGCTTCCCCATAAATTAGTTAATGCTAAATGTTTCCAATTCTGAGATAAATACTAACAGAAATATAATATTCTGAGTCACCGAGCAAGCTGATTTTATCCTATCCTTCAAGCATTAACTGCAAGGCTGTACTTCTGTATGAGACTGTCTTGTGGAACATATGGGTTGAATGACATCCAAGTGCAATCTAGCATCTAAATAATTAAGCAATGAATTAATCATTATTTTGCCAGTAGCATAAAGAGCATTTGTTTATCTAAAGGGGGGGGGAGTGGGATCAAATCAGCCCTTCTGCATAGTGTACTTGAATTGCCCAAAAGATATTGCTGACACTCGTATTTTAGCAACATCAGGGTAGGCGAAGAACCAGCATAAACATATACTTCCTCTGAACCAGTTCAGAGGGGGACTTCCATTACCTGTAAAGCAAGTCCCAAGCTATTCTGAAAATCCTTCAACTGCTAATAGCAGGCATAAATGATACAGACAAATTAAAAGCTCAATACGTAAACCAAAACCAGTTAATGAGAACTAGATGGGTGTTTCCGTGCGGCAACAAGGCAAACTCACTGGGCGACATTCAAGACTAGAGACAAATATTGTACTCGCTAAATATTAATTTGATCTATTCTTTCTGGATCTCCCTATAGTATTTTCTTTGTTCAAAAGTTTTAACTGGTAAAGCAAGGCTGCCTCCTGACTAGAAGAAAACACCTGCTGGGTAATGTATATTAGCATTGCACACCAGTTTCAGTTTGTAGCAAAACACTCATAGAATCACAGAATGGTTTGGGTTGGAAGGGACCTTTAAAGGCCATCTAGTCCACCCCCCCTGCAGTGAGCAGGGACATCTGCAACTGGATCAGGTTGCTCACAGCCCCAGCCAGCCCAACCCGGGATGTTTCCAGGGATGGGGCATCTGAAAAATGTGTTAATAAAAAATAGACAAGGAGTTAAGAAATAAAGGGAACAGAAAGCAAACTTCAGTGTCGAAAAAGAAGAAACAGAAGGATTGAAAATAAAAATGTTTCAAACCGCAGAAACTTTTTTCATTTGTATGTCTTCCTTCATAATTTTCATCTAGAAATTGTGCAGCAATTCCATCATGCCGTGGCTTTGAGTACTACACTTTTGTATCCGAAAAAAGCCTAGCATGCTTATAGTGCTGGCAATGTTTTCAGTCTAGTGTACCTAAAGCACTTAAATCTGCTATTTATATGATTTAAATGACAAAATGTGCATTTCTGAACAATGTCATTCCATATCTAAATGCGGAATTATATAACTTCTGTATCTTAAGGATCTGACTTAGAAATCAAAGTTAAAAACTCCAATTCGCCAACAACTGTAAGTAGGATTACGGAGTATGCCTGTAAGAAACGTAGAGATGTAGTGGTTCTGGGAACTGTGTATATGAACATACATAGCAGGGCTTTAATTTGCAGTCGTCTTCAATTTCATCAGCACTATCCTCATCTGAAACTTCTCCTTCCTCAGCATCAGCTCCAAGACTGTATGGCAACTTTTTACCCTAAAATGAGGAAAAAAATATTCACAGTAAATGCACACGTGGTCAGTATTATTCAGTGCAAAGACCAAAATAGCCCATTCCTCAACTATTCCTTATGTAAATTGTGACTAGAGTTTAGAACTCATTTTCAAAGAGTCTCACGCAAACTGGTTCAAGGACCAGGATTATCACAGGTGATAGCTTAAGTATTCTGGAAAAGTTTGTCACTGAAAGATCTTTGCAAGCTCTTTCAAAAAAAGAGCATACCATCCCCCATCTCTGGAGCGAGCCTGCACATGTCTAAAAGACTTTTCTGAGTTGACTATCAGATATCTCAGGCTTGCCCCTAGCAAGCATATACTTAAAATAGAACTCTAAAAATCAGAAGCTGAGGCTTTGTCACAGAGTCTTCATCAGAATGGAAAATGCAGACACAAAACTCACTGCAAGCAGCTGTCAACATGAAGGAAGCAGCAAAGCCTATTTTAATATCGCATGCTCATGCAAGAGTGTAGTCAGCAATCCAAAATTAGTTGCTAATCCAGTACTGTGAATGTCATACTTATATTAGAAAGAAACTACTTTAATTCCGTGTCTAGTTTCCAACATCTGATTAGAGTGGTGAGCAAACAGAGGCTTGGGGCTACTTCTGGTAAAAAAAAAAAGGCATCTCCAACAGATTCATCATCTTTTTTAGAGCATTCATCTCAAATTCTCCTGTATGATCACTTACAGAGAAGCCCAATCACAGAACTTTAAAAATGTTGGCTATGGGACCTCAGAAGATCCATTGTTTCACTAAAGGAGGATCATCACCAGCTCTAGATGAGCTTTGCTTAGCCAAGTCTTGCAAACTTCCAAGGGTGGAGATTCCCCCAGCCTTCCAGGCAGCCTCTTTCCATGCTGCACTACCCTCAGCTGATAAGTTTTTCCTGCCATCCAGGCTGCACCTCCCAAGCTGTAACTTGCAGCCATTGCCTCTTGGTTTACCATCTGCTACTTAATAAATCACCTATTAAGCTTCTGTGTTATTACTTCTGTGTGCGCCTTCCTCACCAATTGCAGGAATGTTTGCAGTCTACCTGCTTCAACAGTGACACAGGTAGAAAAGAATTACACTCAGATTTCTGCAGAAATGGATTGATTTATAGACTGCATTTTGAAATTAATAATGCTGCCCTGATAATGAGTGGGTCAAATTCACTTCACGTTGGCACCTTTATACTGGTTTAAATCCATGAGTATTATTAGAATTGCTCTTTACATACACACTAGGAACATGAAAATTATACCATTACTTGAAATTGTTTAGCTAATGAAGCAATACTGCCTTTCAAAGGAAAATGTATGAAACAGAGCACAAATAATAACAAAAAGATGAGAAACAGGCTTACTTCTCAACAAGACACTGACTCCTAAGTATGATTTTATCTTTTCCAACAGGGCTGCTTAAACTGAGCAGGAGATGGGAGACAGGGCTTTGTGGAAAGATATTGTGATGCTTAAAAAAGTATTCCTCATTCTGAAAACATTATCTCAGCTCCACACTATTCTGTAACTACTCACAGGGTTTCAGCACTGTTAGCTGAAGATTCAAACTGATTGAACTCAAAGATTGAGTTACAAACTCAAATGTGCTACAAGACCAGCTCAAAAGTTCATGTAAGAACAGCACAGTACCAAACCTCTCTTGCCTTTTGTGCATTGACATAGTATTTCAAGCCAGATTTGCTGGGGTTTGTCGCATGACTGACATTACATACTATTTTGTTTGACTCCCTAAAATGCTACATGTTGCATGGTTCATTAAACAGGCAGTTACACAAGAAAACTGATTCAATTAAATTAAAATCAAAGGTTTTGTAATTCAGAATCGGCTCTGTACTACTGAAACATGTTCCAACTATATATATAATTCCAAATATAATTTCTTTCTTATTATATCCACCTTGGTGTTTGACATTCCTTTCAGAGCAAATCCGTTTATACCAAGAGGTTCAAACAATTCATCTTGCATACAACACTAACTTCAGTGCTCCACGGCCTCCTCCCTCACTGCTCCTTAGAGCCCCCTTCTGAAGCGCTTTTCTTTCATATAAACACAGCTGATGAACCATGAAAATAGTTTCATTTCATGAACTACTGCCCATAGCAAGGTGAGGGGGTAATGCAAGAAAATACAAGAAATTTTCAGCTGCTTTTATATCACTCCAAAATACTTTGTCCAAGGAGGTACTGTAGGATAACGTTTAGATACTATAGGGATAGGAACCACACAGAACGATATGCACTGATAACAAATTAGACATTTCAAAAACAGAGAAAATACCAGGTTCAGTAACTGTGTAACAGTTCCTTCTATTCATACCAATGCATTTTATATAATTTCTCTGCTCTCCTGACTCAGTGCTAAGGTTTAAAAATAAGCACCTCTGACTTTAAGACTCTAAATAAGATGCTTAAGAAACAGAATTTTCTTTCCACTGCTGTTGATACCAGGTCCCTGTTGGAACATTTACAGAAGTACTCTGGGACACTCGCCAAGACCAAGGTAAACTCCGTTTCAATGTTTCTGAAAAGCTCAGAATTTTAACTCACTTACTGCATCTGTACTATTCCACATGGTACTGCTGAACTGGCTTGCCAAAGCCAAAGAAAATCTACAATAAATATCACATGCTGACTTTTGTTGTATTTTGAACACGCCACCAATAGCAAGTTACCTTCACTAGGATTTTCCCTTTCAAATTTTGAGGGCTAGGAAGCTGTCTGGAATCTCCAGTGATTACAGATGACAAGTCGAGTTTGTCACCAAATATCTCCTTCAAGTACTGAGCGATCTTCTTTTGCTGTTGAATACTGCAATGGTTTTCAATAGACAGTATCACTGGAAACCTAGAAACAAAACCCCCAGACATTGTCATAACTGTGTTTTAAGAGAGTCGACACATAAAATGGTTTAAGCAGTTTGCTTTTGCATTGTCAGTAGTCTGGAAACAAACTCACTTTGGGAGGAAGGTCTCTGCACATGAACTCCCAAATCCCTGCTCTGTCAGAATCCATCAGACAGTCTCTGCAGGCAATTCTGCCCTCTCCCTCCAACCTTACCCACTAGTGCACAGGGTGACAAAGTTTGAAACCTATGATCACTGAGTGTGAAGCACAGAGAAACTTGCAATAAAGCTCATCAGCAGTGCAAAGCCTTTTTGTTCTGTGTAGCCGAGCAAAAGTTACACTGTTCCTTTGAAGCCACATACAAAGTCTTCATAAGCTTTAAGTGATCAGCAAGCTGCTCCTGGAGAAAAGCGTTTTGAAATCAACAGATTCAGAGGAATTGCTAACTCACTGTTCATCTTCCAAAGATTGATAGCTGCATGAACGACCTGCCTTTGTCTTAACATGTGCAGCTACAGCGAGTCAGACCAAATCTCTGAAGATGCCCAGACCCTTGAGAAGGAGAAATACTTGGCAAGACTTTCCAGAATACTCTCCCAGGCTCCACAAATTTGCAGCTCCACTTTCTTGAGCTAAAGAAATTGTTTCTATGTATAACAGCCTATTTGCCCAGTTGTTTTCTGGCAGCCCCAGAATCCTATGGCAAGGAATCCCAGAACCCAACTAAAGACACAAAGAACCATGTCTTCCAGTTTTGAATTCACCAGCTCGTATTCCTAATCAATAACACTAAACTTTGGGGCTTGGTGTTCTGTTGGTTTTTTTTCCCCACACTCCCATTGTTGGGTCACTTTTTTTTTTTTTTAAATAAAGAGAAGTAAGCATTTTCCTTTTATTCTCTCTAAACTACTCAAAATTCTAGACAGTCACTCATGATTTGAGACTGTTGGGGGTGTGTGTATATATATATGGTTACACTCCAAGATTTTCATGATAAACTTTGTTATATAGTACCATGGCAACCAAAATAGAATCTGAACATTACCCCTCATTTCAGTATTTCCTTATACTACATATGAGTAAGCTTTTCAATTTTCCTAGTGGAATAATTTCCCTTAGATAGAGGATGTTATGGTATTGATTTTTAAGGAGAATTTCCCTGTGGAAATTAGTTTTGTTCAAACAAAGGACCAAAATAATCTCTAGATATTCAACAGTCTCAGACTGTTCAAAGTATTACTGAGTTTACAATGCATAAAAGGTTTTTCTAACTAAAGTTGAACTTTTTAACTCGATTGATGGGAAGAGCTCATGCAATTGAACAATAAATATGACACAGGCAATAAACAGGGGAACAGAATCAACTTTGCAATTTCTCAATGTGTTTAAAGGAATATAAGTACTTCCTGATGTTGATTGTTGGTTTTCACATGGGATTAACCACCCAAAACAGACAGGTGTAGCTTCAAAACTGACTCTACACTTACTCATTTTTGATGAAGGCGTATTTATTGATAGTTTCTGCCACATCACGGAAGAGTATTTTAGAAGTAAGAGTATAGCCATGGTGCACTACTGGCTCTCCATCTGGACCATCCCAGCAATCCACTATTAAGACAAAAAAAGCTATACATTAAGAGATGTCCATGATCTTATACGTTTCTGCTGATCTTGCCAGCAGAACTCATGTACACTACCCAATCACGCAGGTGTCAAGAAGTTTCATTCAATCTATTATGACCTACCAATTGAGTTAGGACTAACAAGACGGTCTTTTCTTATATTAAATAAGTCTGAAATGTAAAACTGTTTTTTCCCCTCTTACATAAAATTACAAAGGTGTAATAGGTTAAATAATGTTTCCAGCTATCTCTTGGGAAAGCAGTTTCTGCTTCTGAAGCCAAGTTATTTAAAAACAATTTAGTCTTTTTCCACTCCCAATTAAACTTGCAATTTTATAACTGACTATAGTGAGAGTAGCATCAAAGCCATCACCTGTAGAAAGGACTAAGACAGTAATACTTTTCCTAATGAATTACTGTACTCTGGATTTACACTGGATTTGTCACTATTGTTGCCTCTACAGGAAGTTTAAAACTTCACAAAGAGGAAGCTACTGATCTATTACCTAGGCTATACAGTTTCTATAATAGTTTTGAGGTCAGGCAAAATAACATACTACTGTGCATTTTAGTGAACTTCCCTACAGACGGGAAAGTACAGTGATAGAACACACAATTTTCTCAGACTCACTTTCTCTAATTTTTAAATTCAGATTAACAAATTGTACTTCCAGAGATGAGTTTTGTAATAGTCATCATAAAAATTAATAGGGAATTTAAATTTATCAAAATATTTTATTCCACCCAGAATCCCCAAAAGAAAAATACTAATGTTCTGTTATTATTTAAATCATGCAGAACTTAAACAAGAATCCAATCCTGATCTTCAGGCTATCAGACAAACAGCATCTTGTTTTCTTCCACCAGCATCCAGCCAATGAAACAGCATCCTACCTTTCTATTGTGGCAGACCAAAACCAAGTTTCTCAGCCCTAAGATGTTGACAGAAATAGATACACATCTGTGCTGACAGAAAGCATCATTTGATCACCCATCCTCCTCCGCAAGGCACTTTCCATCTTCCCTTTGCACCCGCAGGAGGAACTGTGTACGCAAACACCCACTTTCCCATTCATCTTATGAAAGAGAAAGGTCTTTGCTGGCTCAGCTCATTCTGAACAGCGTGGATTAGGAAGCACTCCTGTGAAGCGGTAACCTCCAGCACGGGGGAACCACAGAGCGGAACAACCGGGGTTGCTCTGCTGGAGCTGCAGGGCCCCACGCAGACGCCTGCCCGTTGCCTTACTGCAGCTTGTGCAACAAAAAAATGCTTCACGCAGACATGGGACAACAGAAAACTTGCACTGAGAAAAGCATAACAACGCAGCAGCAGTCAGGAGAAAACAGTGGTGTCCATGATGTTTGTCTGAGAAGGTCATTCTCAGTAGAAAAATTCCTGTTTAGACTGCTAGAAAACAGGAGTTTACCACTGAAGTTAATCAGACAGTGAAGCATTAATGCTTTAAGTTTGCCACTGACTTTGAGCTTAAAAGAAATATCCATCATGCTTCTCACAACCAGCAAGTTACACTGAAAATATACCTTCGATACATCGACAACCGTCTTGCAGCACTCGTGCGTACATCTCCACTCTGGACTGGGACAGCAGTTGGTCTCCTGTCAGGTATGTATTGTGAGATGAAGCAATGAAGTAGTTACAAAGGGGTTGATCCATATCCTGATGCACTTCACAATGCAGTGGATTAAATATATCACAAGCAGGACTGCGCATGAAGTTGGTGAAACCTTTGAACAAAGAGAAACAGTTTTGCCACAGACGCAGTATATCTTACCAAGCAAATGATTTTCACTCTAACATTTGATTTTTCTGTTTATGGTTGTCAGTGCTAACGTATGTCTCAAAAAAAAAAAAAATCAACAAGCATTCACAAAACATGGCATTGAGCTAAGCCTCTTCAGAAATTAACAACCAATAGTAAAAAAAGAAAGTAGGCTTCTAAGAGAAGCATGAAAGTAATGAATAGTAGCTATATGAGAAGACTGAAAAACCCCACAGATCAATACAGCCACTGCCCAACCTATTTTCAGATCTGATGTTTCATTCAGACTCTCAAAATGGGCAGATGACAAAAATGAACATGTAAAAATTCTCTGAAACCCTGGCAAACCTCCCTACACCAAATCCAGACCACAGACACCAAGGCAAGCGCACTGAAACTGCCTTCTGCAGTTCAGACAAAACCGCTCTGCTAATAAGTGGAACAGAAGAAGGTAGTATTGGTTTTGTTAGAATCAGTGGAAGAAAATATCCTGCCTCATAATTATTCATCTAGATGTTACGGCAAACAGACAGCAAGCAGCTAAACCACAAGTCATTACTGTTAGAAAAATTGTTTTTTCCTCCTTCTCCTTCTCAAACTAGTATCCCCTAGCCCCTCTTGATTCTTGTTAAAGCATCAGTATAAGGGAGAAGCTGGGTCAAATGCTTAGGCAGCATCAGTTCGCGCTTCCTGGGATGCCAAATTGTGCCTTGGAGGACAAGTGACCCGCTTAGAGGAATACAGCTGGGTAGGTGGAAGGGAGGGAACCTTAACCTCACATTCAGCAAAATGCAAAGGATTTGAGGGGTGCACCATGTTTCCCTTGATGGGACCTTGTGATGCAGGTAAGAGCTATCCTGTTCTGCTCCATCACAAGTTTGACGCCTTGTAAATAAGAGGAAGCAGAGGAAATCCTTCAAATACTGGGCAGCAGAAGAGACGTAGGGTACGACGCCTGCCAGAGTATAGGTTTGGTATTCTGCAGATTTGCCAGGACTTCATGCTGCTGTTGGTGCCCCATGAGTCCCAAGTTGAGAAGCAATCTTCAGAAGATAGCAACAGTGTCAAGAAGAAAAGAACACACTCCTACCAAAGTTAAGAAAGATCTGACCATTTATACAGATCACAGGACAGAAACGAGAGCCAAACTGACATCCTGACTTGGAAGCAAACGCTTTTTTTGAGTTTATTGCCGACACTCAGGCTCTGTCCCAATGCTACTCTTTTGCTGTAAATAAACTCTACCCCGACAGAAGATACCACCCAAAGAGCTGCACTGCAGCACAGAGTATGAGGGCCCGTGCTAGCCAATCCACTAATTCAGCCAATTTCACTTGAGTTTACAGGTTTCTCTATGCTGCAAATTTATGTGAGAAGATGGTACTGGTTTATATCCCTGCAAATCAGATCAGCACTGAACAGAGAAAGCTTTAAAAATACCTACTTTGAGAAAGAGAAATGTAAAACAGTTCCAAAGGATAGTGCAAACAATACCAAACCTGAAAGCAACTCAAACATAAAAGAAGCAGCAGTAAGATTAAAAGGAACAGAAATGCGTTCAGAAATATTTTTTTTAAAGTCCTGGCTTGTTCTTTTTGCTTTCCTTATTTCAGTTTGAGTGCGGTGCCCAGGGTCACACTGGATGCTAGTTTAAGATCTAGGAGGCCATGCCCAGGATTTAAGTACCATGTGGAGGAAGATTTTGCCTTTCCCCTCTTCCTACGCCCTGCCAAATTACTATGTAAATTATGCTCCTTCATGAGAGCTATCTTCTGGGCAAATTAACACACTACAGCATTTAATCTATTTTGTTCAAGTTCAGATTTTGATTTGATACTACATTGTATTCTGAATAAATGTACCATTTACAATTGCTTTAGCAAACAAGGTGAATAACGTATTAAAACCCAAAGAAAATGCAACTCTCTCTATTTTATTTCACATAAGCATAAATCAATGGATTGTACAGGAGCGAGTCCAGATCTACCGAGACAGAGCAGAATGAAAACTTTGCTTTAATTACTTCAGTTAGAACAGGCTGTAGTATAAAATACATGGTATAGAATCCTTTATGTTTCTGTTTTACAAATACACAGTAAGCAATAAATTCATGCAAGCTTAATGCATTCACATTGCTGTATGATGGCTATGATGTATCACTGTGTAACACTAGCTGCTAATTCACCCCACCTACCCTCGTCTCTCCCATGCCTCACAAAAATGCACCTACGCTACTGATCGCTGACTATGACCTTCTGTGTAACTTCCTATTGCAGTCCAATATTATAAGCTACAGTAAAAATGATGTTAAAGCTTTTCTATTCCACTATAGTATATCAAGACAAAACTAATTTTAAAATCAAAAACTTTACCTTCAATCCCAAGAACACTTTGCTTCTTGTTTTCTTCTGATACTTCAAACTTCTGTATGATGTCAAGACAATAGTCTGCTGTCACATTATTCATCTGCACAAAAACAACAGTGTTGGTGCACTTATTTTTAATATCATGTCATTAGTATACCAAAATCTACTTTAGGCTTCTGGGTCCAGTTGAAAAAACCTTATGATCAAACATTGAGTTCAGTCAAATGTGACTAGGACAGTCAGTAACACCACTGTAAAAGGACTTGAAGGTTTTGATTTTGTTTTTGTTAGTGCTGCACAAGCCTCACAGCTCTTACCTTTGAGGAGAAAAACAGGAGTGAGAGGTAGCAGTCACTTAAAAGCTGTGTCATTTTAATTTAAAGAGGAAAATTAGCTGTTAAGCACAGTTAATAATAGTGTACTGGGCAACACTGCTGAAATGATAACTATGAAGTTATATTCTTTAATATAATCTACTTAAACATGCAAAAAGATTTGGCAGGGTTTGATTTCATTTTCATGCATTTTCCACTTCTGTGGTTTCATTACTTCCAAGAGAGTTCACTAGCATATACAGACTATGAGATAAATAATTAGATTCTGAAATGAAAAACAGCAGTTCTGAAACAAATATGAGTACTGTCATCAGCTTCAACTAGCCCACATCTGAAGTCCTGACTGACTCATGGGGCCCGAGTGTCACCATGCACTTATATTCCCTCTAACATCAAAGGAAAGAAGCAGCTTCTGTCACTCATCTCATCTTTTCTCACCCCGTTCCCTTAAGTTGTAGAGAATGGAAGTGAGAACTAAGACTGGGTATATTTCATTTCCTCCACTAATAACATCACAGGATGACAGTGATGACACTAAAACTTTTGGCAGCTTATTTGTACCATTATCCTGTTTATTGTTTGTACTCGGCATCCTTTGCCAAAGTCAGTTCAAACGCCCTGGCATGTGGGGCAGCCTGGAAGCAAAGGAACATGCAGTCCCTTCTCGTAAATAGTGTATCATCTCTGTTAACATGATCGTTTCGGGCAAAGGCAGGAGTGAGGTTAGTCATCCTGCAGATTACACAATATTTATTGTTTAAATCCAAAAATGGTCCCTCTGTGAACTGTTCTCATACTAATGAACTTCTCTTTCAGATGACAAAACCAACTTCATTTACTCTGCTCTGTCTGTAGCCTTTGATGAATTTGTGCTTTTCGTTATTTCCTGAGCTCAGCATTCCCAGCACTGTCATTTGGCCACATGGAAATCTTTCAAAAGTAGGTTAACTCTCTTTATCTGGTCTTCTCCAAGGGCCTGATCCTGCCAAGTCCTGAGCTCCGCCTAAGAAATGTGGGTGCCAAGACTGCCCATATCTCATAACACCTAAACGGCTACAGCCTAGCTATGAAAAATTACCAGAGATGGGGAAAAAATAGACATGTCAATATTAGAAGTATAGGCAAGCAAGCAACTGAGCAGTTCAACTCATATGGTGACTCAAGCTGAAAAACTTGGAGATATTTTCCAGCCTTTCTCCCCTTCACCCTTCCCTCTGTTTTTCCTTTTGCATGGGGAAAGCATGGCTCAGCCCATTTCCTTCTCCAAACATTTTCTTTATATCCCCTAGCTAAGCCAACTATACAAGACGCTTGCAAGAATTACACAGGATAATAGGAATGAGAAGCATTCAGCAGAGAAAATAACTGATTATCCTGGCTCAAGTAGATGTTGCTGTTTGATTGCAAACACTATTCATAGCAGGCCCTTCTTCAGCACAAGCTGGCTAGAATTAACTTTTTCATTATCCCACATGGCTCCTTAATGGTTGAGTGGCAGGGTACTTGTGTGCTCTAGGAACGAAAATGTCTAATCTAGTCCTAAGCTGCATCTGCTAGGGAAAAGTCCACTGATTTCTGCTTTTTAACTGTAGCTTCAGAGATGATGACTTAGGCTACTCATCTGAATTTGTTTTCATTAAGTTTTAAAGTATTCCCCCCAAAATAGTATCTAAAAATAGTAATGATCATTACAGATGACTGAATATTTAGATACATGGATTATTGAATATGGTCATAAGCTTCTAAATCCCTTGGATACATGGCTATCTTTTATATTCCTGGTTAAAAGCTGTAGTTTTTATGCAGATAAAAAAAGACCAGTTCTTTAAAAGAGTATCAGCCTTTGAAAAACCAGTAAGACCCTGGTTTTTAAGTAAATGATCTACCAATTGATTTTGCTAAAATAAGATCCTACAAAACTACAAAAAAGCAACATTATCCCTAATCTTCAGTCTAGAATTATAAGAAAAAAAGAGGGAAATCACTTTTGATTGGAAGCAGGTCAGACAAACCTATCACCAAAAATCTAGTATCATCTGAAGCTGCAGAGCGCTGCAATGCCAGGTTAGGGGAGAGCCCTCTTCTGTCAAAGGCCCACAAGATAGCAATGGGAATTGTTAGCATTTCCTGTTCTCATGGGAAAGGAAATAAGAGAAAGAAATGGAAAGTAGAAGAGAAGTTAGGAGAAGAAAAGGAAAAAAAGGAAGGAAAGTTAGAAAAGAAGTGCAATACTAATAACAGGTGTTCCTAGACATGAAGCCAACCCACCAGTGTGTCAACAGTGCTCTAACAGTTTAGGCTGTAGTTGTTCACAGTTAATCATTCTATAAGAAAAATCAAAATATAAATAATCAAAGCAAAGACATTCTCATTCTTCCAATTTCAGTGCAAGCTGTCAATGTAAGATGTCATGACATACGAAGTCACCACATCCACCAGTTATACTGATTATCCTTTTCTGTAAGCATGAGAAAGGGAGGAAGGCGTCTGCTTGCTTTCCAGCTGAGAGTTTGTGTTGCCGCAATAAGGGTTTTTTGCGGAAAGTAGCAAGGATTGATCAAGCATGATGACATGGTATTGTCTTCCTTGTCTGTTATTAACAGGCTCCACAGTCTCTCCTCTTTCCAAAGTCCACGTACCAAACACTGATATTATTATAATTTCCTATTCCTTTTGGGATACTGGCTCCTGATACCACGTACACCGTTCCAAATCATAGCCTAACATATACTGACGTTGTCTGGCATATACTGTCTCATCATATCTTTAAAATCTCTCACAAGAGAGCAGGTATAGTAGTTTCAAAACATTCACTTTCTAAAAGTGTATTTAATCCCTGCTTCTTACCACTTTTTGTCACATTTTCACTATTCACCACATCCCTAGTTGTTCCTCTGATACGGTATAATTAGTGTAGACAAGTAATAAGAGTAAACCTACTCTCTCAAGCAGGCTTAACTCAAGATGCACTAGCCCACATTGAATAACTAAGGAAAAGCTTTACATAATTACATGTGCATGTTTTGAGGGTGTAATTGTTACAAAATTACTTCCTCTTCCATTCAATTAAAGTGAGCAGGGGCATTAATTTTTGCCACCAGTTTCATTTGGGCTGCATATGGCAGCAGTTCTTTTAGCAGATACTGGTTCGGTACCAGTACGATGGCACGGTTTCAATGTCTCCCTCTGGTTCCTGTCACTCGGGAATCATACAATATGCAGCACTTTCCTGGAACACGCAGAGAACGCTGCTGGAGGCAAGATCTCAGCGGGCTGTCCTTTTTCTCAGGACAGATGAAAACTGTATTGCAAAGTAACTGATCCATGCTAAGGCAGCAGGTGGCAAGCAGGCACGTGGGAAACCTCACGCACAGAAAGCCAAAACTAAACATTTCAGGTTTGTAATACCGAAGCAGCCTTGTAACTGCATAAAGTCATCAGCACAAGAGTCAAAAAGGTCTCTGCTGTGACTGAAATAAAAGCACTTGATGTGATACGAATACAGCAGAAAGGAGGAGGGAAGGACAGACAGCAATCAAACAACAGCCGCAGGCTGGTGACCCCCGAACACAGCTTCACTATGGGGCTCCCAAGACCGGGGCAGAACGAGGCTATTCACTCGACAACACGGGTCTGGAATGGCCAGCAACCACAAAGCTGCTCCTTAACAGGGAAGATGATGTTCATAGAACCTATTTCACCCAAGCCCCACTATTCAAAGACAAGTAGGAGAAACTCCATCAGTCAAGAGAGCCTGGAGATCCTGCTGTGCAAGCAATCTGCCATTTAGCAAGCGTTGAGTTTCTGGGGAGGACCAACTCAGACACTGATACTGGTTTATTAGGAGAGGGCACTCCCAAAAGGACAACCCTCAGGCATGGAGACGTGACTGGACATCCAGGGATGTTCCTCTCTCACAGCCATTTGTGCTAAGAAGACTGCAGGACCAGAAGTCATTCCAGCCCTACTTTCTGCTCTTCTGACATTTGAAGCCATATAATTGCAGTTTCAACAGCAATGAACTGAGTTTAACTTCACCTAAGTGGAAATAATCTGTTTCACAAGCTCTAGGGTGAAGGCAACAGGGAACTCTCCTAAAAAAATAAGCCAGCTTAGCAAGTTAACAAAAACCCAAACGCTTTTTGTTCTATTCTCAGGCTGCAGAATATTTAAGTCTTGCCAAAAGAGTATGAGATGGAGTTGGGCAGACTGTCCACAGACTTCCAAGTAGCCAGACAAGAGCAAAACCAAAATGCTGTTTGGTTGAAGGCACTTGAGAGCTGCATTATGATTTGAACCATTATCAGCTTTTGAAGGCAGTCTTGCCTGACCCGAGGACATTGTTATCACTTCTGTGTTGTGAAAACATTGAAGGGTAAATCTGCTCTAACACTGTTAATACTGGGAAGTGGGAAGACCAGAGAGAAGAAACAAAGAAAGTGGAAGGTGCTTCTAAACTATGCTGCCAAGAGGTTCATCTAGAGGATCACGCTTTTACTCTTTTTATTATTTGTTTTCGGAATAATGTTGAGCAGAGTATTTATTGCCAATAGCCCTGTCCGCATTCAGCATTTTGAGTAGTGTGTAGACAGAGAAGAGGATGCAGTATGCCAGACTTGATAGTCAACTTGTTTTTTCTGCTGCATCAGTAGTTTCATAATGTCCTTGTGCACCCACAAAGACAGCTCTTCTGCCTAGTTCACATGCTTTTCTTCTGCTCCAGGTCCCTGAGTGCCCTCTCATACCACTGCTCTTCAGCTGTTCCTGGGCACTTCAGCATCTCCATGAACATGTCCTCCCTGGAGCATTTCTTTGCTTTCTCATAAGTGTCAACCTTGCTGCTGCTGCTGTCAAGGGTGCTCCACTGAAGGGCAACCAAGTAGAAGGCAGTGATTAAAAAGGAAACAAAGGAAAAAGCAGTGGGCTCAGAAGACTTGGGGCATTAGCATAAAGGGAAAAAGATAAAAACATTTCGTGCTTTAAAGTTGTAATTAGCAGAATTGCCAGAACCAGATTGCTTGCAAGAATCTGTGTGTTGAGGCTATCACAGCGAGATCAGTGCCATGATAGCGCTCCATGTTTCAAGGGGGAAGGAGAGAAGGAAGAACCAGGGAGTCGTACATGCCAGGAAATTGCCACAATGGCCAACAGGGGGAAATTCAGCAACAAAACAGCGCAGGCTGTTGATATTTTATGCTAGGGATAACTCAGAAAAAGCAGTCATCGCAGGCAGGGTCCCAGAATGGCACAGGAGATTACCCAATAATTGCAGGCAAAACACAGCATCTGTATACAGGAAGCTCAAGTAGGTTGGGATGTTAGTATTTGTTTTTGTGAGGTTGATTTGAAACAATACTCTGCAAGGATGCACGGGGTGAGCAAACAACCCAGGACCAATTGGCAGAAGCAAACAAGAGTCCTAGAGATCACAAGGTTCTTTCTATGCTCCTCGCTGTCCAGTGTACAAGTTCTCTCCATGGGTTCCACAGACAATTTTTGTAGTAATTCGGTCTCTTTCAAGATGGTCATGGAAATCTCCACTGAAGCAACATTTATAGGAACAGCTAGAGATTTTTTTGTTCAAGCAAGTTTTTTCATAAGCACACTGGGGGAAAATCTCTCATCTTGACCCAACTTTGCTTCTTGAGTTAATTATGCTTCTTTTCTTTCTTTCTTTTTTTTTTTTTTTGATTTCTTATCAAACTGTCTGTTCCTGTGGTTCCCTGAACCTCACCTCTCTCAGTTGCTTCTCTCTGAGGAGCTTCAGATCAGATGCAAAATTTTCTTTGTGCAAGTACCACACATCTGTGAGGAATGCCTAGAAAACAGACTTTCCTGAAGAATATTTGGGAAAGAAGGCAGAAGGCATAAGGGAAAAAAGAAAAAAAAAGGATAGAGTCCTGGACATCTCACCCTCAGCCAGGTTGGTGCAATATTCATCTTTGTATTCTATCACAAAAGTGTAATGTTCCCTTAAAATTTAATAAGCATTTAGGCCACATTTGAGAGGTGGTTCTTTGTCAATATTTAAACTGCTGTCTTAATAAAAGCAGCAGTCCTTAAAATTACTACTACTACTACTACTGATACTTGGGAACAACTGGGATATGTAACAGTATTGTAGGAGTCACCTTTGCTTACAGGAAAGGATATGCAAACACAAAAATTCATCTTAACATGTTAGCGCATTCAGCCATACACAGGCTTAATGTCTACATTTGTGGACAATCAGAAATAGTTTGCTCTCTTTATTTTTGTCATGTGTTTCTAGCTTTAAGACATATCACATATCATCCTATCTTAGAGTACATCTGCCAAGACCTTTACTGATGAAAGGCATCTCCTAGAAATATAAGTGTCCCCTCACAACACCAATAAACAATCCAGGCAAGCTATGCAAGAGAAAGCAGCCATGCTAAAACACACGATAATCAGCTGTAACTAAGAAGTGTGAATGTTACCTGAATGCCATTATAAGCAAACAAACATTAACCATATTGCCCTACACCTGCCTTTCCTCTACCAGAGTCCAAAAAAAGTTCAAACTCTTTCTAGAAGTATTTAAAAAAAAAAAAACAAAGCCTTTAGATTTCTTTTTTGTTACAACATCTGTGCTTTACCCACTGCCCCAAGCTAAACTTTTCCATAAAATTCTTTCCCT
>NW_010511701.1:53836-74892 GCF_000687285.1 Phaethon lepturus
ATGTGCATATATATGGATGCATAGTATTACCATACCTTTTGTTCCACCTTTAGAAACTGAGCAAGTTCTTCAACAGTAAGGTGATCCTTCTTGTCACTGTAGCTTAAAAGCAATAAGTAGAGATCTCGACGTAAGGACATCATCTTATAAAACACTGAAAATTCTTCAAAATTTAGGGTTCCTTGGTTCTCATCTGTGTCTGCTTCCTAAGAGGTAAAGACACTCAGGTAAGCATGCTAAACACAAGTGAATTCAGGGAGCAAAGCAGACAAGATTTATGTACGTAAATGTAATAAATTCTGGTCTGCAAGATTCTGTTCAGACTCGAATTGTAGTAGGCTAAAATAACTGCAAAATTATAATACCATCTATTGGATTTTTTTGGTGAAAACAGTTACTATGCTAAAGCCACAGGCTCCCTATGAAAGTCTCGATTCATCTTTAGTTTGGAATTTGTTTCCCAGGTAAAGAGGCTCACCCTGAGCTTTATTCTCTGTCACTCTCCTGTATGCCCTGCAGTTATCCTGGATTAAAACACAGCAAGTTACATAATAATTTCACCCTGTGGCTTCCTCCAACAACATTCAGGACAATATCACAGTCTTAAATTTAGGTTAATTCAAATTGCAACACTCTCAGCCCCCTCTCAGCACTCTGTAGGGGAGACAACTCCACACCAAAATATATGCCCAACAGCCCCAGTCTTGATAGCAGTTTTTGTTTATCCCCAGAGGTAGGAAGAGAAGAAAACAGTACTCAACGCATGTTAATACAAGCTTTTTACTGTGAACACCTGCCCAAGAGGATTGCTTTGGATTTTCAAAAGAAAGAATATATTCTGGAGAACTGCTGTCAAACATTATGTAGGTCTCCGCTAAAAATGAACTTCAGGGAAGCTACAACTCTTGCTAAGTTTGAGGATGTAAGCAGATAATGGAAACAAAGTGAAATAAATGTTTAGAAATGTGGTGGTGTTTCCACAAATAATGTCTTTCATTCATGTCTCTACACGGGTACACCAAAACAAGTTCTTCTCCAGATGGAAGGTATCCCCATCCTGCTGTCACTTCTTCCTTCTCAAGAAAGCTCTTCCAGTTGGTGTCCAACTTGACTTCTTCTATAGAAGAGGAGCTAGTCTAACAGCAGATGCAATGAACACAACTCTGTCTTGCTTTGCTTTCCAAGGATCCAGTTTTACTTTCCCTTCACATAAAACACCCCACTTAACTTTGAAGCATGTCTTCGAACAGGAGCCCATCTTTACACCAGTGACTCATAGTACACACACACAACTAAAGTAGCAGCCCCATGCTCTACTCCCAGATGCAGGACCTGGACTACTTCATAAGCCTGGCCACCCCCATGGAGCCATGGGTCCTCCTCCAGGCCAGGAGCTGTTTGTGCCATGTCTGAAACTGTAACACCAAGTCACACAAACAGTACCACCTGAGATGGTCAAGTGCAAGAACAGCATGGAGTAGGTAGATGTAGGGCTGAGGATTTGTCCCAGAGTTACTTTGCCATTCCCTTTATCCTGCACTAATTCCTGGAAGTCTATAGGACTGCTGGCCCAAAGCACTGCTTGTGGGGTAAGGCGTTTAGGATTGAGTCCTGAATGACTAACAGTAAACAAACCTTCAATGTTCCTTTTATATTCGACCTTAGTAACTTTAACCATGCCTGTGAGGTCTAGCATATTAACTCAGGTATAGGCTGGCAGCAACTGCAGCAAAATAAAAATAAAGCAGCTTATTTTTAACCAAAAGTTGCCTCTGATCATACAAAGGCTGATGGTTGCTAGAGTGCCCTACTTCATTACTAAACACTGGTAAAAGTGCCAAGTGAACTACATCTTTTTTCCTCTCAGTACACATGGCTTCACAACTCTCTGCCTCTCCTGCAGTCAACAATATCAGCGAAACCTGAGGATCTCAGGGAGCTGCATTCGATTACACCTTGTTAGTGCTGCTGTCATCTGAGCTATAAACTCAGATCACAGCAAGTAAGCTGAAAAGAAAATAATTCCCAGCTATCTTGGTGTCAAATGGGATTTTGAATCCTTTTATATCTGCTACATATCTTCAATGACATTTCTAATCTGTGGGAAAAAGTACAACCCAAATTCATATCCGCAACACAACCCCACCAGTTTCCAAACTTCTCAAGTCTTTGGGGAGTAACTCATACACCACAGATACACTTCTAATGCAGATTTTATGGCAGACAAACAAAGCACTTTCGACTATAGAAGATTCTTCAACTTTCACTTGTTTCATAGCAAACGAGCTTTTGGCTGGTACTGTTTTTGAAGATTTAAGAAAATTTTATTTTGCTCTCCATTATGTCCTTGGCTTATCTTTCTTTTCCTACAGTAAACACTAGGGCTGGTGGAAAATGGTAACTGTTTTCAGACAACAGAAGTAAAAAATTCATTCTGGCTAAGTAAAAGGAAGTTGTTAAAAAAACCTAATTATTTTCATAAAGCTAGTTTCTGTTAAATAATTTTACATAAAAGAAATGGAAAAAGATTTCAGTAGAAACAGAGTAACTTAATTGTCCAACAATGCCAGCATAGAACAATTCAGTTCACAGAGATGAAAACAATAATGCATCTGAAAAAGTAACATTAATAAATTGTCTTCTATGTGGTTCATGCCATTAAAACAATGTTCTGATGCATGTTTGTCTACAAAAAGGTAAGACTTGGAAAAAGGCTGTGAGATACTGTAAAAGACAGAGTTTTGGGTCCCAACTTGCAGATCCTATTCCGGATCTGTCCAGAAATAGACTGTAACTAGGACTACCTTACCACAGCAACGCTGTGTGTTACAGGCCACCAACCTGAAACATCTGCCGGACCTTCCTGCGGGGCAGGTTAACATTTAGTTTATGCATCAGCTGGTGGATTTCTTCAATATTCAGCAGGCCATCTCCATTCTTGTCAGCCTCCTCAAAGGTCTGTTTGACCCAGCTGCAAATGTGTCAAGGAAAGGTACAAGAAGGTGATTTCCTCATGGAGGAGGGAGGCAGAGCAGTTGGGCAGGTAAGAGACAAGACTCGGACTCAGGAGAACAAGACCCTGCCCCATCTCTTCTGGGCAGGGGGAAAATCCTCTTTGGCAGAGGACCTTAACATCTTTCAGAGAGAAGAACTGAGCATTATTCAATCCAGCCTTCACAAACACACGTTTTCCAAGACAGTACTTTGGGCAAAACATTTGAGTTAAGACTTCCCACAGCCTGCATTAGAGTTATTGGCGTGCACTGTGAAATCAAGTCATTGCTGGCGAAGATTTGGTGCTATCTACATGGTTCTCCCCACACTGATGCCAAACCAAAGCATTTTTAGTACTGTACGCCTTCTGGTACAATTTGCTACTGTACCTCCTACCTGGCGCAACTAAGACTGTTATATCTGAGGGCTACTGGTATCGTGACTCGACTCAAAGGAATCAAGCTCAATAGCCGCCTGTATCAAGGATGATGTTAATCTAGCACAAGAGGATGGAATAATGAAGACTTTGTGAAGTCAGCCCAAGTACATTATTATCAGCCTGTGGTTTCCATAAGAACCTCATTAGAAGTTGCCCACTCTTGTTTTTCCGTGCTCTCTCCTCCAAGACTGTCACACAATTCTTTCATACATATATTGGTAACTCTTCCACCTCTAGACAATTCTTTGTCTATCATCTTCTCTCCGATATCTCTGCCCTCACCTTGTGCCACACCCTCCACAGGGCAGCAGCAACTCCATAGAATCGTAAGTTGCACAGAGAAAGCGGATAGTGCTTATCAAAAGCATATGAAGAAAATATTCAATAGACATGGTCTTTAACAAGAAGTTCATTTTGATTATTAGGCTACAACAAACATTTAAAGAGCTTTAAAGATTTGTGCTCCTGATAATCAATAGAGGCTGAGAAGTACACAGATGCCTGACATACACCAACCAAGAGAGTGAAGATGGCCAGGAGTTACTAGAGAGTTCACTGAAAGATCACAAAACCATTACCGTTTCACCTGTGCAGAGGCTAACAAATTCAAGTTTTCAATCAGTAGTATCTTGAAAACAGTGTCTTCTAATGGACCTTGCAATTTGCAGCAGAAGAATAAAAGCACAGTTGGGCAAACAGAAAATGACAGAAATCCTGAAATCACGTTGGGGTTAGTATTTATTGAGATAACTGGAAATGACTGTTTTGACCCTTCAATAGGAATTTCACTAACAAAATGCAAGACTATCCCCTGACTTCAGTGCAGTTTAATCCAGTCCCTAAGGCACAGCCGAGGTTCTACTGCACAGAGAAGTGTCCATGTCAAACCCATTACGTTTCCATTCCAATCAATGGCAAGGTTTTTGGTCACTTAACAGGACATGAAAGGACACCCTATGTTGAAGTTACTAAAAAACCAAGCCAGAAATACTGAACCAGAAGCTGGAGCTCAGGCTTATAAAAGGATACTGATCATGTGTTCTCTGTCGCTTAGCAAGCGAGTCCTCATCACTTATTCCAGCCATCAAATACTTCAGTCCTGTGATCCAGGTACGAGCTTCCTCTGGGTTAGATGTAATCAGATCCAGTGACTCCATGTGGTTGCCATGGTAAATGGTAAAGCAACAGCTTGGGTCAAAGTTCCCCTCTGCATGGCGGTGGAAGATTTCAGACTGCCGGCCTTCGGTGACTTTGTAAATGGAATCGATGACAACTGTGGGGAAAAGGGAAAACAAAAATTGACATGCTTGGGTATCCACCCAACCTCTTTCTGTTTTTAGCAATTCTGAATTATTTGGGCTAAGAGTCATTAAACATTTTTTAATATTACATCTTCACAACCAAAAGCGATCTTTGATTTCTAGGTTTATCCTTGCTTTGGCCGTGCTACATGTACACTACAGCACTCCCCTTCCTTTCATAATCCTGAACTTTTAGTAGGTGGTTAAACTCTACCCACACTCTTTAAAACCTTCATGTATTACACTTACAATAAGCATCAACGAGCATTCATTTAATTGATCCCTCTAATTCACATTCTAATACTGAACTGCCCCAGAAATTAAAAGAAATATTAAAAGTTTACTTTTTGCCTTTTCGCTTTTTCTGGACGGCCTCCATCGGATGCAGGTCCTGTGCTCATCCAGGTAGAAGAGACGAACTAGCCCTTTGGTTCCACTCTTCAGCTTAACCATCTGAGTCCCAGACTGCATAACACTCATGCATCTTTCAACTGTCAAGCAGAACAGAATAAATTCAACTAAATGGCCATCTAATTCCACTAATAGAATGACTTACTGGCTTTCCAATGTCTGCCAAGCATATAAAATTTTTGACCTGCACCTTTAATTACAGAAATTAGTCGTTGCTGTGTGAGACATAGTATATCTTCCTCTTCACGACTAAATTCTCCACATAGGAAAAAAAAAAAAAAAAAAAAAATCTGTCAAAACAACTTCACAATAAAGGAAGCAAAGAAAACTTTACCATATGTTGAAGGAAAATATTTTATAGTTGCTCCATGCTTATCTCATTTAAATATTCTTATATTATTATACACAGTACTGTATTTTTAAAATCCAGCACTCTGCAAATTTTGAATGGTGAGATTATCATTCAAACTCCGCATTCCTTTGAGCTCGGTAATCTTTTATCTTATATCTTGTGCTTTTGACACTGTTAGAACTGCTAACAGAATTATAAATACACAGTCCCTCCTCCCTACCACACACATTTACACCCTCTCCATCGTGCTACCAAATTGCAAGCACATACTGCAATGACTTCCTTTTATCCACCCATCCCATTCGCGATGATAAGGCTTTGTTTCTCTATGTTTTGAGTAAAATACACCCATCTCTTCCATTTCGTCTCCCATCTTCCCCCCTGCAGTTTTCCAAACACTACGATCAAGATAACATTTCCTCTTGATGTCTGTATATCCATGCTCTTAAATTACCTTCTCCTGTTTTTATCTATTCACAGTCTCTCCTCACTTGATATCACTCCAAATTCACCTCCCAGATGATTTGTTTACACTCTGGCTGGCTCCCAAATACTATCTGGGTCTGTCTTTATTTCTTCTTATCACCCTTCTCCTCTTCACCACTTCTCTCTTCAGTACTCTTCTTGATATCACAACAAAGACTAACACACCCTCCCACTCCTCTCTGCCAGAGCTAGGACTTCTTTTCTCAGCTCCCGACAGCTCCTTATCTCCCACAGCAAGTGGCACAGGCAGCAGTGGACTCGGCGCCAGCTGAAACCCCACAGCGCTCCCGTACACCAAGCGCGTCATGGTGGCCCTGCTCACTTGTCTCCATGGCAGAAGCGTGGCCAGAGCACATCTTCCAGCAGAGAGCCACGCAATCCCAACGCCATCAGTGAAGGAGAACAAGCCTACTGCCCCTTCTGATGCACCTCGGGGTCAGACGCAGCCAGGGCAGCATCTTAAACGTTAGTCAGACACGGGACGAACGGGCGTCGTTGCCGGAGCAGCCTCGCACAAAGGCCTTTCCCTTGGCAAGCTGAACTCCACACCAGGCAACTGCATCAGGAGCGGTGCTTTTGCAGAGTTGTCCGTCTTGGAGGAATGCGAGGACTGCAGTTGAGCTGAACAGAACCAAACTCTTCTGAGAGCATCACGGGTGTGCGTGAGTGCGATAAATTTATCAAGTCCATAAATATATGGCCTTCCCTGAATCATCACACATACCAAATGAATAGGTGGGCTTGGAAGTGCTTTAAGATGAGCCAGAAAAGCTACATAAATCAAGCCAGAAATAGACGTTATACGGTATCCACATGTTGACTATGGTAGTTTTAACTTGAATCTATCTGACGATACACAAAGCACCAGGAAGACAAGCCTTTACACCACCAGAGATGGAAAACTCAGAACCTTAAAGGAGAAAGATTAACTGAAGCAAAAATAAGTCTCTAAAACTTACTACATACGTACATACACACACGCCTTCTCTTGACATACTGAGCCTTTCAGTTTGGAGCGAGTTTAGATCGAGTTTGCCTTGAACTCATACCTAACAAACAAGAATTGTCCTCCAGCACAGAAATAAGGCTCTCCGTAAGAAGAGGCTGAACCAGCGTGTGTGCACACGCGAATCTGAACTGCTACATTAGCCTGGCGTGCAAACTGCAGGCTGGTTTTTATTTCACTATTAGACTGAGTGATTGCAACAGGGTTTTACCTCAGGAAGAGGGTTAGCAATAAGCTACTCAACACAGAGTATCTGCTTCTTTGCACCTATGCCTATCAGCTATTAATAAAAGTCTTAGAAAAAAAACCCTAATTCTCACATAAGTCTTTATCATCAGCAGCTCAGTTATAGAAAAGAACCTGGTTTCACTAAGATGTTACTGAGGACAGCTGGCAAAAGGCAGAAGAAAAAGGACTACATTTCTTTAATGTAAGAAAAGCAGGAAACGGGCCACACTCAGATAATTACAGCCAACAAGACCAGGGAGGGAGGGGATCATAAAAGGCAATCCAGTTTCTTCTTCATCATTTCAATTGCCTCAACATTTCTACATCACATTTGTAAATGTTATAGATGCATTTCACATACCTGTTTTCAGATAGACTTCAGAATCAAAGCTATATGCGACAGATTTTAAAATGCTTCTTTCACAAAGAGAGAAGTGGAAGAAACCCGGTTCCTGCTAAATATCTCAACATTCTCCACTTCTCAAATGCCATCTGCAATAAGTCTAGTGCCCAAGCATCACCTTTTCTGCTTGCACTTGTCCACTTCCAAGAAAACACTATCAGAACGCAAACTTTTAAAAGAAGAATAGTAAATGTGTAAGAGAGTTCATTGCGTCATCCCTGCTGTGTAGGTGTTAATAACAGAAGGAATCCACTTTAAAGAACAGACTACGGTAATAGACATGCCACACCGTTCATCGGCCAATTGGATTTCAACTCTGCAAACCATTTACAAAATACACCATCCTCCCCTTTAAGCTATTTATAAAATATAAGCACACAAAGAAAAAAAGACTTCTTCAAATCTATCCCTAGTATGCTAATTTCAGTCTCTAGCCAGCCATTCACAAGAGAAGGACACCGCACATTAGCATCTGAATAAGCTGAAGTTATTGAGCAGAGACAGTTCAGAATAAAGCTCCAGAAGAGCAATTCAGGAATGCTTTCACTAAGGAACAGGAACACTGGTTCCAGAAAAACATTTAATGCTCTAGATAAACCACGAATACTGAGTAAATGGAGCAGCTTCTTGATGCGGACATATATTAAAATTTGAGAAAGCAAGACATGATTTGCATTGTATGGTATTTTTCTAACACAAGGACTAGCTGTGCATTTTTTTCCCCCAAAGTTTGAAAATTAAGTTAAACTAGAACATAATGTAGTTCATGTGTTACATGAAAAAAGAACAGTTAATTAGCTGGAAATTCAAATAAAATATTATGCTTATGCATTGTTTATTTAAAGCTTTAAATAAAAAAAGCTTTAAAAAAAATTCTGAAAACTACAGTAACTTGTTTCCAGAGTTACACAAACTTATTCTTGACAATATAAAATCATCCTAACAGACATACTGTAGTTTAGTGGGTTTTAATAATATTGAAATACCAGTCTATTTTTTCCTCCCAAAATAACCATTTAAAGCAAAACAGCCCTGAATTCAAAGAGCATTTTCAAATTTTTAGCTCAAGCAATGATTATCATTCTTAGCAGTACACACGTCTCCTCTTCAGAAGGAGATGCTTCTCTATCGAATGGTAAAGCAGATACAAACCTGCCTGCGCCAGCTGGACTTTTTCTGAAGTGGCGACACTCCCCAGCACATGGTAGACCTCTGAAGCCAGGAGGAAAGCCATCCGAGCACCCGGTAAGTCCAGGTGTTACTTGAAGTCTTGCACGCTAGGCAGATGCTATTTATTCTACCTGACAACACTGCTCCTCGCTGCTGAATAAATCGAGCTGCTGCCTGGGAACACTAAGCTGGAACTCTGACCACTAACCATACGCTGCCTTACGTTCAAAAAGCGCTCTAATCTGCCCCAAATCAGCCAACGCTACCTTCCGTCCAGCTCCGCTCTAATCTATCCCCATGTGCAATCAGGTCTTTAATAACCCGGGAAGAGCTTACCACTGCACCCTGCGAGAATCCCTTGCAAAAAGTTACAGCTCTATTCACAGGTTTAACAGCCATTCCCTGTACGCACCCTGTTTTTCAATAGTTTGCAATTAATTTGGTTTAATTCTCAACAGTCATAGTTATGATGTGCACATCTGCTTGCTGTTGTGCTTTGCCGCAAAGCCTTTAAGGCACACAGGACCCTCTAGTTGATACTAGAAGGAAAATAGAGAATTAAAACATTGTACCTGGCAGCACTTTCAGTAAAACAGAAATGCGCTTTGATATACAGGGCACATCACAGCAGTGAAACAAACATCCACTCCCCGTAAAACATGTTAAATAAATATGCTGGTCGCTCTGCAACTGCAGCCAGCAGGCAGGCACCCTGCAGGAGCAGCACTGGCCACCAAAGGACACGGGCTGGGATCCTCGGCGTGCGCCAGCCACCCCATCACCCACACGCGACGGCCAACACTGCACCAAGGCGTGCCAGGTTACCCCAAATCCTGAACACTTGGTCCTGCTGTGCCCTCAGCCCCGATTAGCTTCCCCAACCCCCCATTTCAGCCATGTAACCCTAAAAGTAAGCAATGGCAGGAACAAGTTTGAGATTCTTTGCTGCCCTATTTTGGATTTTGGTTATTTAAGAAAAATAATTATATAACCATTAGGGGCAAAATTCTCTATTGCCAAAAGCCTACAGCAAAATCTTGATGGAATATAAGTTTTGGGTGAACAGTGGTTTATTTCACTTTTTTAGCCAGTTTTAATGGGATTTCACTTCAAGAAAACAATCTTTTTTCCACCATTCTTTCAAAGAACCATTATTTGCAAAGAGATGGTGTTAACTGTTTGAACAACAGCAAAGCTCAAGGCTCCATAGGTTTTACTCTGTGGGTCCTGTGCAGTAAGTCGCACGCACGTGCAAAGTGTCAACTAAATAACCCCCATGTTTGTCTTAAGTTTACACGCGGCAGCCTGTGCCCCATGGCACTCGGCTCACCCTGAGCAGAATCTCACCCGCATTTCCTTCAGCTTCCATGGGACAGCATGAGAAAGTCATTAGACAACGTACATAGGTCTTTAAATAATGAGTTATTAATTCAATTTTGGGACAGCCAGTAAAACCTGTTGTGGCAAAGGGCAGCATGTGCAACTGCTACCTGCAAACAGTTCAGGTGTTCACAGCGAACCCTGAGGAAGTTAATACAGTAGGCCCTCAACAAAAATACAGTAGGACGTGAATGTATTAAATACCTTTAGGAAGAATGTCTTACAACTAAGTATAAAGATTTCACCATTCACGTTGTGAGACAGATTGTCTTTTTTAAAAAGAAAAATTAAAATTAAAAAAAAAAAATTACTGCTGTTCGCAAAACCAGTTCTTTCTTCTTTTTCCAAGTTACGTTACTATATGTTAAAAAAATTAATATTTCAAAGTGCAACCGAAAGAAAAGAAAGGTTTAGTCTCATGTCTTGCTGTTAGGGACTTAATGTTACAGCCGTCTGAAAAGCCAAAAAGATTAAATAAGGCATAAAGAGCATTACCAAACAACAAGAAGTATAATTATGAAAGAGGATATAAGCTGTGTTTCTAAATTATATGCAGCAAGTTGCATTAAGCCAACATTAAGCTTAAGAAGATAAAAGAAACCCATAAAATGCAGAAGTTATTTTTTCAATTGCAACATCAGCTCTTCTCGCCTACGTTCAGTATTTTTGGTTTTACTGTATACTTTGTAAGTATATTGTTCGCTTCTCTCTTCGAAGAGGAAAAAACCAAAAGATTCCCCCACTGCCACCACCACGGGCTGTTGCCACCCATGTGCATTGCCAGGACTTCTGCAGACACCTCCTGTGATTCACTGGGCTGCAGTATCCCAAGAACCTAAGGGTAACTGCTCTTTCACTACAGAAAACATGGTTTATCGTACTTTATTTAAACCCCCAGTGCCACCGTGGCAATTCTCTCAAGTTTTCAGATTTAAAAACCCCAACATTCCAGAAACCGAATTCTTGACTGAGGCTGTTATACAAAACGTAGATGGTTGGTGGGCAACAGCAGAATCACAACATGCTCCCATCACTGGAACTGTGATGGAATCTGGATCCAGCCTGGAGCCCATTTGCTACTGACGCAGATGCACATTCCCAGAAGCAGGCATTGAAGAAACGCGCAGAGAGAAAAGCGCGCACACCCCACGCCCCCCGAACTAGAGAACAGCATGCAACTAAACTATCATGACCCAAATGGTGAAGATCACAAAAACCAAGCATTCTCAATTGTCTGAACTTCTCTCATCATCCTACTTGGCAGACATTTATTCATCACGAGCATGCTCTAAGTTTGCCTTTACAAAATGCCAGTAAAAGCCATTTACTCCCTACCCCCTTCCTCCAGAGAGCACGTTTTATCTAAATCCCACAGAACAGCACTAATATCCAGCGCACCGCGCAGCTTACCACTAATGTCATCAAATTGTTGGTTGCTGTTTTGTTACATAACAGACAAAAAGCCCAGGAGAGCAGAGACTGCAGAGGCAGGTCTGGGGGAATCAACTATTTTTAATAGCTACATCTCATATTTTATGCCAGATTTTAATTTGCTCTGCAGCAACTCTTCCAATCCCTCACAGAATTTTACATTAAGCTTCTTACAGTGGATTTAATCATAATCTCGGTGAAGTTCATGGACATGAGATGGACAATCTCTCACACTTCGGCAAATCTCAAGAAATCCTCAAGGAAGTCACACACACCAGCAGACACCGAAGGCTGGTGCTAGTCCTTGCAAGGCCCAGCTGAAAACAGCACAGGTATTTCATTTCAGCCCTCAAAAAGGTAGAGAATCAAAACAAGGAGAGTAACCAGCAAAACACAAACTGTAACTACTCAAAAAAATTCTGAATGGCCTACAATCCATACGAATCATTAAATCTGAAAAAAAACAGTTCATGCTTGCAAAGAAAAAAAAGGGGTGAAGCTTAAGAACAAAAACATATACTACCAAGAAGCGGGGGGGGGGAGGGGGGAATCTTTCAGCACAGTTTTAATACTCTATAGGTCCAGGAACCAGCTGGTGTTGTCTTTTCCTTAAAAAAACAAAACAAAACAAAACAAAAAAAACCCAACCAACCAACCACCCAACGAACTTGGGAGCAGCAACTCCCAGAAGTTATGTTTATGAGTAATACTTTTTCACAGTAACTGCTGTTTCAGCCTACCATATTGAGATTGCTGGCTTGATGCTTCTAGGATGATCATTTAACTCATCTTATTTTCATATTACAAGTGAAAAGCTTTTGGTGTATACCTTCTCCACAGCTGATCCTGGACAATAATTAGTTATTCTTGCCATGGGAGCACCCAGAGTCCTTTCTCAGACTGAGGCCCTTTTGCACTTAGAGATCAGAACGGAACCAGAAGCATCAAAACAAAGACCTGGCACTATAATATAATCCCAAAAGAGTTTTAATCATCCTTATTCATAAATCTTGTTCATACAGCGAGACTGTCTTTTACTGAGTACTGTGCAACGCAGAAAACGACTTACTAGGACACTGCCTTATTTACAGGGCCTGTGATCCCCTATTTGAGATCTACACTTCAGCATAGCAACTGAAATCCGAGAGAGCAGCCCCCAGATACAATGAATAATGCATGTTTTCCACCTCTGTTCAAGGATACCTTCCTTCTGCTAGCTCAGCAGACTTCTAATTATTATCTGCAAGAAATGAGCCCAGGTTTCATTCAAGCAGTGCTTTGGAAAGCGGCTGATGGACTGAGCATTCAGTGGGTGCAGCCACTCCACAGTCCTGCCGGACGCTCACACCGCTGAAGCATCCCACGCGGTCACGAGGCTTCGGGACCCCAGCTCTAAGTGTCATCCATAAAGCACCACCTTCGACAGGCACTGCCTGCCAACCCAGAGCCGAGAGACCGACTGTCTCAGACAGCTTACAGAGGAGCGTTATTGCTACCGGTCCCTGAAATACAATAAATAACTCTGAGATCTCTTCCTTCAGAAATAGACTGCATCAAAGTTGCTCATTTTGAGAGCTCTGGTGCCGCTGCAACCCAGCATGCCTGAGGAGTGTATGTTTTCAATTAAGACCACAGAATTAGTTCTTTACCAACACTGAAAAGCACAATCATTTAACCACAGACATGGTCAACTGCCGAAACACATTGCCGCATCAGTAGAGTGAACAAGGAACGTAGATTTATTCAGCAAAACGCAGTTAACAGCTTTGCACATCCTAACACTCGTTACTGCATGAGGATCCCTCAACAGGGAGGGCACAGCAATTACAGCACTCCAGAGCAAGTGGAAGCAGCAGCAGAGGAAGAAACAGGGGAGGACAGTTTCCACCACAGCTGCCAACAAGGAGGATGAGCGGACATATCTGGAGGTGCTGCCCTGACAGCCTCAGCAGTAGGTTTCAGGACAAGCAAAGGGCAGAGAGGCATTTGGCTTCTTGGGCAGCATCCTCACGCTGCCATGGCCATTCACAAGGAGTACGAGACATCGTTGTGTGGGTCTGTGGCCACGTCTCCAAGGGAAACCCTGGGGTCTCTCCTTTGCTAGGCAAGCTTTTGCTCAGGTACCAGAAAAGACAGCAATAACTCACTCGGAGGAGCTCAGCGGAGTCACCTGGGTGTGCTCCTCAGCAGTACCAAGCCAGGAGCTCCTTTGAGGCCTCGCAGCAACCGACACAGAACAGTCTGAAAGGCACCCCAGGAGCTACACTTCTGGATGCAGAGGTCACAGGGGAAAACAGTAAGCCACAACCTCTTTCTCTTCCAGAATCCCACGCCTGGCCTCTAAAAATCAGTAAGTACATAAAGAAGGATCATACAACAGAGAACCACATGTCTTGTTCTAAGCCTGCTTTTGTTGCACAGTATTAAATGTCACCCCCTCTCCTCAATCCTTTACGTGCTACCCAGGACTTCAATGAAATACAAGTCCCACCGCAACATATTGAGCTGGGTCAGGTCCTCTCATCCCCTCCCCAATAAGTCATTCCTTTATATCTTACTCCCCTCTTAACTTCTCCAACACAACAAAAATAGAAAAACCCCAGCAGAATACCCTTCATAAAGCTTGCTCCTGTTCCCACACAGGAGACAGGCAGAGGATAAACTGTCCCAGCTTCAACACAAACAGTGAATTCTGATGTCTGCAAATTTACCAGCAAATAGCAATATGTCACCGCAATCTTGGCACCTCTACAGCATCACAGCCTGCTGAGGGGAATAAATCACAGGGCACAAGAGCAGCTGTAGCTGCAGGATGAAGTGGGTGGAAGAGGGATCCAGTCCCCAGGACCTGGAGTGTGCTCGTCGCACTGGGCTGTGACAGCAGCTAGCCTGGAGGGAACATTGCTTCCCCTGCAGGCTGTCAAATAAATCCACATCTGGGGCTCCATTAGAGAGTAGGAGGGGAAAAAGCAGAGTAGAACTGAAGGTGGAGTTAGTTAACCTTTAAAAGTCATGAATGAAGACTACAGTTCAACCGATGATATGAACTAATTTATCCACACTTCTCAGAAACAGTCATTTTGCTAAAGAAACGTTTATCTATTCTCAAATTACCTTGGTGCAAGTCACTGACAGTGAGTCAGCTGTAGACAAACAATGAATTGACAGTCTCAAACACCAAAGTAATTTTATTACCCAAAATAATGTTGTTTTGTGCATCTGAGTTTCATGCTGATCAATGTTTCTATTGGTAACATGTGAAAATGCCTCCAAACCAGTTATCTGTTATACTGCTGAGGATACCAATAACCTGACATAGAACAGACACAAACCTCCTCGCCTACAGCTGGGTTTCCTGATGCTTGTATAAAACAAAAGCCAGCTTATGGTTTGCCATAACTTTAATTTCAGTCCTCCAAGAAGCACACACCCCAGCACAAAATGCTGCCTGCATACTAACAGGCTGTCCTCTAAGACATGAGCTTCTTAAGGGACTACTTCAAAATGTATGGTAAAGAGGAAGAATAAGCACCCCCATGTCCTCTTGCAGTTGAGGTCAGTGCCAGAAAAAGCGGTGAACTTTTCTTTCAGCAAGCGCCATTCACCAAGCCACTGCATGCCACGACACCGACACCATTACTGCTGATCCCGCTATGGCATTTGGCCATTTCAGTCTTCATCAAAGCAGTGACAGAGTTACTTTATGCCACAGTTTCAGAAAGACACACTTCAGCAAACTCTAAGAACATTTTCAGTTTCACACAGCGATGATGTCCCGCGGATATACAGAAACAAGAGTATATTTCATTCATAAGCACACACACACAAAAAAAGAACACAAAGTAGTTAACAAGTATATAACCTAGTTACCAGTTGGTCTACCACACCATTGGCTCTGCAGAATCAGACTAGACACCTCTCATGGAGCCATCAGCATCCAGCTCCAGTATCCTCCGAGACCTCCCCAGTGCCATGGGGGAGATCCGGCACTCCACAGTGCCACACCACAGCAACACTCCTTTCGGCCTGGCCGGTGAGGCGTTTCCCTTCACGCAGGGTAACATCCTTAGAACTTACCAAATGACCCCAGAGGCTTTAAACCTTTCAAAGCTGCCATGTGCATACACTAATTTATTACGAGTGCATATAATGCTGTGATAGATTTCAGCTATTATTGGAATTAATCCTGTGGAAGCCCAAGTTCTTCACAGGAGGAGGTCGATGCCTTCAATATCCACTCAGAACAGTATGCCGTTCTAAGCTAATTCCTTTATATATCACTTACTATTCTAGAGTCTGTACTTAATGCTCGTTTTACAGGTGCGTGGGTAGATGTAAAGATACAAGAGTTCCAAAGAAGCACTAATAATGACCTTAAAAAAGGTTGCTGCAATACTCCTGTGAATGAAACGCGATGTAGACGACTGCTGTTTCTCTGCGTAGCTCATAGCCGTACCGACCACAACCCTCGTGCTCTGCTAAAGCAGTAACAACAAGGTAACTACAAAGTACCACGACCCATCAACCAAAGACCCAGACCCATAACCAAGGGAAATCTGTACCACTCCTCCCGTGCCATGCCCATCAACGTCCCGCTGCCGATACCTCTTTGAGCACAAGCCCGTTTCCCATTCACAGCAGTTGCGTACGAACTTACAGCCAAACGGCTGGCGGGCGCGGAGCTGCTGCGTCCTGCAAACGCTCATTGCGGAGCCCAGACATAGGGTCGGCCAGCGACAGCACCTGCTTGTTCAGTTATCCCTTTATCCAGGCGCTATCACACGAGCGCTCTTATGTGCGTAAATTGTGTGAGGGGTGCGATCCTGCTGTTACCGGCACCGCTGCCGGCAGGCTAAAGTAGTCACCAGCCCGAAAACCAGGCAGATCAGGCACTCTGCCTTCTTCCACCACCCAAGCACGTGAATATATTCACGCCTACAAAATGCAACATCCAAAGTCTGTGCTTGCGCAGCGCCGTGTCACCGCTCCTGCGTGTGGGGGGCACCCCGGGAGCCCAGCCGTGACCCCACATGTGCTGCTGCAACACCACCAAAGCGGCCAAACCTGAACACAAGGGACGTGTTCATGAATGCAAGTTGTACTTGTTGCTCCTGCATCCTTTAACCGCCTCCGCCAGACGGAGAAACGGTAGCTGGAGACTGAAACTGAAAAAGACTACCAGAAATTTGGCAGTTGCTGTTACATCTGGCTAAGGAAAAGGGACTGCAAAATTACCTCAAACAGAATTGCACCATCAACTGAGTACTTCGGTACGAAATGTATTTATCTACACATACAGACACATTTACACGAGCTTCAAAAAATTAAACCTCATGCTTTTCTTCTAGGACTGTTCCCAAAAAACCCTTCAAATAAGCTAGCTCTTGTAAATTATTAAATGGGGACATATCCATTACCTCCTGCATCTCAGAAAACAGATGGAGTAACACCTGGTCTCCTTTACCTAACCATATGCATCAAAGCTTAATGTAGTTTTGTGAAACCAAAACCTCTAAAATAAAAATACAGCATTTGGAATTGTAGCATACTAACTCCAACATAGGAGGCCCTTCCCTGAGAGGATATACAAATAACTGACTTTTTCTTAAAATAGACTCTATCTCTGATACAATAGCTGTGTCTATTTCCAGTAACTTTCCATAGTTAAAAAATATTTATCAAATAAAATCATCCATGCTAAATACAAAGAAAAATAAAAGCCAGTATATACCAACCCCCAACACTGCCCTTAATTTTTTTTTTTAAGCATGCTTCATAGTGGGCAAAATGGTATTTCAAAGTACAATCCATGACTTTTGGTGGCTTTATTTTAGGTTAGTTTGTTTGGTTTTAAATTATAGATAATCCTGTTATAAAATGTCTTCTGAACTACCCAATTTTGACAAGCCAGCTCTTTGCTAAATGTATTTTGTAAGTTTTTTCTTTAAAAGCACATAACCCAACATCATTAAGGATGAGTAAAACACAAAAATAAACTTCATCTACCATGGATTTCTCCTTCTCTCTACAGCATTTACTCTTTATCCACTTAGAGGCTTAAACTAATTACGACTTTTCATCCAGCAACTGTCTTAAACTGAAAAAAAAATCAGACATTATAAACTACAAGTTACTGAAGAAAGTTATTCAAGATGTCTTCCTTTTTTGTATCATCCTCCTACAGTTCTTGAAAAGACACATATTTCTCATCCAATGCTGTTTGATCAGGATTTTACACAGCATTTGCATATATGTTATACTATTTGTAAGTGTTACTAGAAAAAAAAAAAAAAACAGAAACTCCTTTCCATAGAAAGCTATGCCACAGCAAAATGACCAACAGATGAAAAGGTCAAGAATGTTTTTTTTTTTTTAAAAGGCAAATAAATTTGTAATAATTTAAGGTAACACACAAATGCAGTTTGTCCGTATCACAGGAGCAGTATCTCACATACAATCTACCTGTTTTCATGGAGAAATGTACTTTCAAGTCAATACGAAAATACCAAGTCTTCCTCTTAAGTATTCAGGAATATATATATACACATTTTTCATACTAATAATGTCCACATAAATATCATATGTAACTTAAAAATCATAAGGATAAAGTTACCTGATTATTCTATAAGGACTTCCAAAATGTTAGGAGCTCTTCCTACAGTAATTCCAAACTCAAACATCCTTACCTTTTTCTGGACTTAGATTTTTATATATTTCAAGGTCTGCCATTGAATTTGTAACTCATTCATTATTAGCAAGTAGAATGGAAATTCTCACTGCAGGAAAGCTTCAATTTAATCTTCATGTCTCCAGAGCTAAAACATTTGGAAAGCAATCCTTGGGAGTACAGGAGAACATTGCTAGCACTGCTCTCTACGAGGAACGACGAAATCCTTGTGATCCGTAAGACAAAGACAGGAAAGCACAAATCCAGAGACAATACTAGGCAACTTTCCCCAAAACCGAAAAGCACAGCCTGAGAGAGAAGCTGGAAGCATCTGCTCCGTGCTGCTGCTGAGGGAATGCAGGAGCAGTGACTCCTTTTGGTATGAGACAGGCATGCACAGCACAGCGATCAAGACGCTCCAGGCATTAAGCGTGCATAACGCCTGGGAAGATGAGCTCTATAGGCAAGCGCAAGGAAATCCTGCTGGCACCCGGGGAGGCCGGGCAGGAGCGGATTACCATACTTCGGCTAACGAATGGGAGAGTGACGCAGGCTGAATGCAGAAGAGAAAAAACCACCCTTGCTCCCAAAGTAACTCCCGGTGTCTGCAGCCACAGGGTTCTGCAAGGCAGAAGGAGAGAACCTCTGTGGACCGCGCTCCTTTCCCCCGGTTTCGTGCCCCCTCCTCCTGTCTCTGCCACTGACTTGAAGGGGAACAGCCACACTGCAGAATCAGGCCGGTTAGGGCACAAAGCATGCAAATGTTTTCATCTGTGCATCACCGAGCATTTGATTTCGTCAGAACAAGTAAGTCTCCTGCAAGATGCTGAGCACTAACTCTCCCAGTAGCTATAAAAAATTACCATGCTAGTGGCTAAATGCTGTGCTTGTTTAAGCCAGCTCAGTGCCACGGAAATCAGCGGGTTTATAGTCAGTGTGGAACAATGGGCAGAAACATCAGACTTGCATAAATCACATTTCGTTATGACGGAGCCCAAGGGGACACAGTGCTGGAAAGCACAGCAAGAATGAAGTCGGCTCCGTATCTAATGCTTCACAGCTTTGATTTATTGCATTTACTAATTGTTTCACTATTCACCTAGCTTTTACACAGTGAACAAAAGAATCCCCAGCTGTATTCTCAAAGATTGTGACACCAATAAGAAAGGACAGAATTTGTCCAGTGCGTACTAGGAAAAAGGTACACGACAGATAGTGTGACTGAGAGAAAAAACCAAAACGAACCAAACAAACCCCATGGTTCTACATGCCTGTAGAACTTGGGTGAGATGGGAGACAAGATACAAGCAGAGTTGACGCATTTTACTTACTGAGAAATCATTATTTCTTAGCTGTTGCTACACAAATCATAAGACTTCCCAACAGTCACATGTCACAATAGATTGTAGCATGCTGCAAGATATATGTTGACTATATCTAGCAACCTATAAAATGAAACATGCCTCCAAAACCCACTGCAGGATTGTTCCTGGCTGCACTCGAAGTTTGTGCTTCTAAGCACACTTTCAGCTGAGGATGGCAGGACAGGGCAGACGTCATGCTCTCCAGAGAGAAGCGCCACTCATTCCGTTATAACACGGGAAATGGAACAGCGACATCATTACCTCACCACTGGTTCACACCTCAGTTCACAAGATCAGTGGATGAAGTCATCACTCTGAAGCCTCTAGATAGTTATCAGTACATTTACATTCAAATGAATTGATGTGTTATAGTTGCAATTCAACAACAACAAAAAAGACCTGTCACCACTCTATACTGTAATTATTGATATATCAGATTGCACTTGATAGTGTGTTAAGTACAAATTACTCCACACTCCTATGTTCTATTAATTATGAGAGGAGCTACACACAAGCATCTTTAACACCAAAGCTGCTCCGTAAGAAACCTTGCCCAATCATTACTACGTTCCTTATTGTCTTCAAAATGAAGTTTATTTTAAAAACAGAAGTGCTTAAATGCTATATGGCTTTAGAAATTAGAGCGTGCTATACGGCTTAGCAAGAATGTAACAGCAAACAAATGAAGACTTTATGTAATTCAGGAAACATGTGCCAAATGGTATGAAAATACCTGTAGGTTTATTCACCTTCCAAAAAAAAAAAAGAAATCACCATGACAACTCTTCACTGACAAGCCAGGTTTTGCATCCAATCCCTAGCCCTGTCAGTCAGAGTCAAATCTGAAACTGGTGTGTCCTTGAAGACACACTACATTAGAGTTCGACTGTCTGCAAAGGGAAAAGGCAAAAGGCAACTAGCTCAGTTTATACCATCTGACACTGCACCTACATCATATTTAAGTGACGGCCGAGTAACACTCACATCCTTCCAGTTTGCTTCTCCCTCACGTACATCCCCCGTTCTCGGGGGGCTGACAACGCTCCTGCTGAGCGCTCTGCAGAGCCACAGCACGCAAAGTTCTCTCCAAGTGTCAGAGTTGATGGTGACAAGCAAGCTTTCCAAATATAAAATTCTTATTCTGTGACCTGTATTTGATTAACATCAATGATCACCATAAGACAACCGCACATATTTTCCACAGCCACTACTGTTTCAGAGGTATCACACAATACCAAAATAAGGTCTGGCAGGAGAGGTAACAGGCCTGTTTTTCCTACTTATGTTTTCTGCCACATAAGCCCTTCCTTGGGAGACCTTTGCATGCTTAAAAGTCTGTTTTTTTCAACTTTTTTAGCTGGTTTATATTGCGTTCACACGGCCAGGGCTGGGCAGCAGGGGCTGCAGGGGCGGCTTCTGTGAGA
>NW_010511702.1:0-18095 GCF_000687285.1 Phaethon lepturus
CCGGCCGCCGGGCGGCTGCCGGGCGGAACGGGCCTTCGCCGCGTCCCGCTGCCGTCGTTAGCGAGGCTGGTCTTCAGGAATAGCTTGTCCAGCTTGGGACCGCCTGTAGCACCCTTGAAGGGTTGGGGCTTCCTCCAGCGACCCTCTTTTGATTTCTGATTAGAAAACCTCTGATTATTGTTTCCCATTTGTCTGAGTACTTTATCCAGTTTACATTCCTCAAAAATTGCTATACTGGCTGGTTTCATAACCAAAAGCTGAGCAGAGATACTAAGTTTTCCAAACTATTTTCCCAAAGGCTTACATGTTATTGAGAACATCCTCAGATAATTTCAGTAAAAAAAAAGCTGAAGCTTTGTGGAATTTATACTCCCTGCTAAAGCTCATGGGAAAGTAAAAAACTGATTTAGACTATACTGGATTTTTTTCTTTTTAAACAAAGCAATAACTGAAAAGAAACTTTGCACTTTCTCCTCAATATTTCACTTACATAAGCAGAAAAAGCTGTATCATAAAGTTACCCTATATTTTCCTTTGGATACTGCTGTGAGGTGGGATTGGGGGGGGGACGACTGTTTGCTTGTTCGGTTTTGGTAATGCTTTCAGTACTCAAACTATCTGAAATCAGACATTGCTTTAGAAGCTGTGAAATAAGAGAACTGGTTCAGTTTCTTTAAACCAGTTTCCCTTATGACTGAAGCCAAAAATTGATTCTCTATATAAAAACATACGCATCCAAAATCACTGACTCCAGCTTCAGAGCCCTTTCTATCACAACAGCAGCACTTGAAGAAATGCTTGTGTTGTATGAAATAAGGCTTCAGAAGAAGTAGTAAGAATGCAGGTACTTACTTGACAGAGGGTGTAGGAGGGAAATGGGAGATCAGGGAAGAATAAGAATAAATTCTAGTTTATTGCCTCTCTCTGCAAGTTTGAAAATCAAGGTGATTCTAGGAAACGGCATCAAGCAGAAGTATGGGAAATATTCTCAACCTCTTTAGGAAAAGAGGTAACGTTTTTGGAAACAAATAGTAGATCAGAAGAAAGATGCCAGGCAGCTGAAAAGGCTTTTCTGTAACGTCATAAGAATTTCTGGATATGACATTAAATGCATGAAAATTAAGACTGCTTAGCTGTAGCAATTACCACAAAGTCAACTGTCAGCTGAATTAGCCCATTTTCTTTGCTACTCAGCCTTACCTACCTTATCTTCTCTTCATGCTCCCGAGTTATATTCCTCTCTAATTTCTCTGATCCTATTTTTCCCATGTAGCTTCCTTTTAATTTCTCAGCCTTAGGATTTTTTGCAGCAGGCCCATCTGGAGCAGAATAGTTATGCTAAAACGTTTGACTGTTAGCAACCATCCTCTTCAACAAAAAGTTTATAGGGCTTTTCCACCCTAATGCAAAACAAAAAGCCCCTACAGCCTAATGGTAGCTGAACAGCTAGACGATCTCTTTTTGTCTCTGTATGTGTGCTTTTTCTGTGAAGGAGAAGTTTATTTTATTCAGCCGGGAAAGGATAAAAAAATAGAGGGAAAAGGAAGTAAGACTGGAACGTGAATGAGCAATTCCAAACTAAGATTTACCCCTCCTCATTGAAGACTATGAGCAATATAATTTTTATCTCATTATCTTACATTTTAGGATTCTATTAGTATGAAGATTTTTTTTTAGCAAAAATTATTTTTAAACCTAAGCAGCTGACACAATTGCATGAGGGACAGGTGGCCTACTTAAAAAAAAAAAAAGCGACTGCTGTTATCATCTGAATGTAAATGCAATATGAAACATACGGAGAGATCTATCACACTAGGGTAACCTCCTATCTCATCTGCTGTCCTGGCTCTGGTAACACGCAATGTAAGAAGCTTCAGAAGAGGCACAATGGCAATACTGATAAAAGCTGGGAAAAGGACAGAAAGGACTAAAGGATCCTTCTATTCTAGCTGCTTGTCTACTTACCCTTCCAAAGTACTTGCTTTTTGTTTTCTTTCTGGCTAGCATAACAGGAGATGCTTTTTCTCCTTTTAAATAAAAGGACCAGCAACCAACAAGTAGGGCTTAATGAAGTTTGCACTGAACACCAAAAGACTGCTGCTTTTGGTGCATTTTTTTTGTGATGCTCCTCAAATATATAAGATCTTAATACAATCCCATGCCTATTTGTCCAAGAGTTTAACAAGGTTTGAGAAAAAATACTGGAAGGTATACAAAATAGTCCCAAGCGAAATCTTTCTATTGCTTTGTGCAAGACTAGAATAAAGTATGACTGTGAAATAATGGCTAAAGACATTCTGACAGATATGCTTCAAGTAAGTGAATGAGTCATGAACCTCAGAGATAGGAAGAAGCAAAAGACAGAGCTGACTCATATATCAGTTCTGAATTTCAAACATGCTGCTTCTGATAATTCTGTGTATTAGCAGGGCTTTAACATGTCATCTTTTTCAGAGGACTCCAAAGATAAATGGGTTTGGTGAAAAGATGCATGTAGACCTTTGTTCCACTGTATTTGAAATGTATGCAAAAGTAATTTGGGGCTTATTCTTGCACAGGAGCAAAATGCCCTGGTTCTGCTTATGGCAAGTCATGGCCAAGAGATTTGGTACAAAAGCCCCAGGTGAGAAAATGTTGATTAATGGATGATTTTTTTAGACTGAAAAGCACTTCCCAATGAGTCTTTATGTCAGTTTGTATGTATCATCACACAGATGTGACTAGATGGCTTCTGATGGCATGAAGCCAAAGTAAAGGGATCTGGGTAGTGTTATGTCCTGCCAAATGTACATTTACTGTCCTAAAAATGTATTTTAGAGTGTCTTTTCCTTCGATTCATATTTTTTTAATTGATTTGGGGGAGGATGCAGAAAAGATGAGTCATAATACAGGGAGAAGGGTTCTTCCTATAGTCTGATGAGAAAAAAAGATGAAGAGTCTTCGCAAGTCTCTAGCTTGAGAAGGGGGACAGATCTGAGAGGAGATCTGAGAAGAGAGGAGGAGGCTGACAGTTTTCCATGAAATGTCTCAGTGGAAAACACGATACCATAATCTTGACTTTAGGTACTACAAACTTACATGTAGGCAGACCTTTGAGATGTCTTCATTGTTAAGAGTGGAGATTCTTGTTCTGCTCTTATAAATAAATCACAAGGAGTTGTAAATATAGATGTCTTCAAGGTTGCAGATACTAGGAAAGGCAATAGAAAGTAAGATGGCAATGGAAGAGTATTCTGCAATATGAAGCTGATGGGAGTCTTGTGTCTACTATGAATATAATCGATATTGATTAATTATGCGCTAAGCTGAATTGGCATTGTGCCAGTTCAGGGATAGGCATAAAAAATATGAAAGTATGAAAGATCTACTGCAACCAGAAATATGAGGATCCTTAGCTTCCTTCAGAGTATGAAGAAAGGCAAAGCATATTATGCTCTGACTGGAGAGTAGTGCTCCTTTCTGGGTCGGGAATAACTGAGTGACTTGTGGAAACACTGCTGATCATATCACTGTTATGAGAAAGTGTTGGCATCCACAGCCCTGACAATAATATCCCTAGTGAGTTACTGATCAAACGTGATTAATGAAAAGAAGAAGCTTTTTAACATGTTCTCCTGAACCAAAAGCAGCCTTTGTCAATCACCTCATAGAAATAACTCCTGGCAAGCATTTTTCTAGTCTATGTGGAAAAACCTGCAGTACCTGTGGTCTTTTCTAAGGAAAAAAAACCCCAACCACTGTAAATATCTAGTATGCACTCTCATTCGAATCTCTTATTCCTACTCTGCTCAATATTTGTATATTCTAAACATTGTTTTATAACTTTTTTAATTTCTTCACAAAAATGTTGAGGAAAAGGCTACTGGGAATAACAGAAGAATATTGCAACAACAGAGAACTATGCCATAGTAGGCAGTTGTGGCTAAACTGGATATTGTGGCAACTGGGAGTTAGTTAATTAGGACCTCCTTCTTCTATGCCTTTCTGCTGAGGCCTGGGACAGATGGAGGCTGGGGGTGGCACAATCCATAATATAGTGGAAAAGTATTTTCACACGTAATGATTCCTGAAGACTTCATGCTGCAGTGATTACGTAAGTCAGGTAAACATTGTATTTGGAGGTACTGAGGCTTTTTAATACTGAGGCTAATTTCTTTTTAAAATCTATTGTTACTTAATTCAAAATGCCTTTATTTACATCTTAAGGAATTGTTATTTTGCTGCCATATGGAGACAAGGAAGACAAAGTAGAGACAGTCCCTAGTACACGTCCTTGTTTGTGCTTCTGACTCCTGTTACAGACAGAAAGAGGGGAAAAACAGATTTTTAGAGTAGGCACCAGCATACCTCCTACAGCAAAAAATATCCAAAATATAAAATCTGGGAAGTAGGGTGGAATACAAGTGTCTTATACTTCTTACATCTCTGTAATCATTTAGGGATTAACTGCCTTTGAACCAGAGACTGCTTACCTAATATATCATAATTTTGTTTACACTGGGCATCCCGAGAACAGAAGAAGAACTGGAACCCACTAGTGGCCAGTGTTAATCACTTCCATTTGACTCTTTTCCTATACATCCCAACAGTCCACATGCTGATGAACATGTTTATGATCATGCAGTCCTTTTATGCAGACGTCAACTCCTGAGATAATTTTTGCTTCCTGTATATTTCTCGTAAACAGTTGCAATACTTAAAGGTCACTAGTAGAATTACATTTTGGTCCTTATAATGGATTTGTGGAAATTATTTTCTTACAGAGTGAAGTTTTTATGCCACTACCTTTTCAAAAATACCAGGCAGACTAATGCATAAATGGGATGCATCCAAATACTGCTGACTGTGACTGCCCAAGGAGGCCTGAAGTAAAACTGTAGCATATTCATTGGTTTTCACTTCAGTTACTAGGAGCAAAGTGGACTGCAATTTCCCTATATTTGTTCTGCTTGAGAGTATCAGAGTTACATCTTGCTTTCTGTCCTAAACTCCTAAGCAGTAGTGTATTGCTGCCTGTTAAACAGTTGTGTCATTCAGTGCCAGGGTTAGCTGCAAATCGAATCAGAGACATAATCAGGCAGTAATGGACCTCTGGGGGTCACCTAGTGCAACCCCTCCTCAAAGCCAGGTCAACACTGAATTCAGGCCAGGCTGCCCAGAGCTATAACCAGTTGGGTCTTGAAAACCTCTGAGACCTCATAGTCTCTCTGGGAAACCTGCTCCAGTGCTTAAATATCATCATACAGCAATATGTTTTCTTTATATCTAGCTGGAACTCCCTTTCTCAATTTCTGAGTGCTGTGTCTCATTCTGTTTTCCTGCCCCTCTGGAGGGAGCCTGGCATCAGACTCTTGGTAAACTTCTCTTAGCATTGGAAGACTGCTTTTAGGTCTTCACTAAGGCTTCTCTTCTGACAAACTTATTCTCTGCTTTAGCTGACCATCTACTAAATCCGTAAAGTGTTTAGGGAAGTACTGGATTAAAAGTTTTGATGTTCATGTAAATCCATGAAGTTCTGCCGATTACTGATAAAATCCAAGAAATTCCATATATGGTAAAATATTTCTATATGGTAAAATAATCAGAAATATTTTTGTGGACTTTACGCTTTTAAGAGAAATTCAGAATCACATTTTATTTCAGTCCTTAGCACCCAAGTAGGTGACGGGTCATAATCTCCAGCTCTTTCTTTATATTGATCTAGCAGGGAGTTTCCAAAATAAAATGGAAGAAAGCCCTACATCCCTTTTTCTGTAATTTGGGATAACATGTGAAAAAGGTTGAGAACAACAACAATTTATGTTCTGCAAGATTTAAAAGTACTACTTAAATTTTCTTTATCAAGAGTTGAAGCTGTAGTATGAGAATAATATATTTGTCAAGATTAGGTATAGTTATAAATATTTCATTCTCACAGTGACTATTCAGTTGTAAAAAACTTCAATTTTTACTGATGGTAGCATCCAAGCCAGTCATGAATTACCAAACTCAAAGTCTTGAGGCATATACACTATGACTGCTTCTCTTCTGCCTAAATTTACGGTAACTTTCCCTGTTCATTATTATTTTCATCATCCTTCTCTGCTACTCTTACTCTGCAAATTTTCTGATGGCTGCAGTGCTTTCTATGTGTTCTCACTCTCATTCAAGGTTTGTATGATCTGCTTTCTTTTCTTTATGATTCTCAAGGTGACAAAAAGTTAAGACTTAGTTGAAGAATAGTAACTTAAACACTTAAGTCAGTAAGAAAATTAAGGTAGGGTTATTTTTTACATACTGTAAGAGTGTTTTCTGTAAGTGTTAACAGAAGTTTTACATAATTTTAATGTTTTCAGTCCTCCTTGAAAGATTGATATGTAATGGATATTAAGTTGATTTTTCTAAGCATTTATTATTAGTAATATAATATTCAGTATTTTTAATCCATATGCCTTCAGGCTTTTTTAGAAAGGAAGGCATGTACGATATTCTCAGTTATCAGATAAAAATAAGATTGTACAGTGGTGGCTTTCTCCAAGTTTCAGCTGCACATCAGAAACAGAATCATGGAATCACAGAATCACAGAATGGCAGGGGTTGGAAGGTACCTCTGAAGATCATCTGGTCCAACCTCCCTGCCAAGGCAGGATCACCCAGGGCAGGCTGCACAGGAACGCGTCCAGTCGGGTTTTGAAGGTCTCCAGAGAAGGAGACTCCACAACCTCTCTGGGCAGCCTGTGCCAGTGCTCCGTCACCCTCATGTTGAGGTGGAACTTCCTGTGCTGCAGTTTGTGCCCATTGCCTCTCGTCCTGTCACTGAGCACCACTGAAAAGAGACTGGCTCCATCCTCCTGACAGCCACCCTTCAGGTATTTATAGACATTGATAAGGCCCCCTCTCAGCCTTCTCTTCTCCAGGCTAAACAGACCCAAGTCTCTCAGCCTTTCCTCATACGAGAGATGTTCCAGTCCCTTAATCATCTTTGTAGCCCTCTGTTGGATTCCCTCCAGAAGTTCCCTGTCTCTCTTGAACTGGGGAACCCAGGATGAGGATTCTGGACTTCAGCTCACTGATCTATATATACGCTGTGAGCCAACGTCACACCATTTTTTATCAGTGGGAAATCTAGTGTGTCTATAATAAATATATCTTGGAAATTTGAAATAATCCCAGAATTCAAACATATTAGTAACAGGGGAATGGCTGTATGTGTGCTTGCACAGATGCAAGACAGTTCAGGCTTCTGTTGCACAAAATATGAGAAGGAGCTTCAGAATCAGAAAGTGGTGGAAAAATCCTTTTAACATGACCCTATTATAACTTTGTTCCAAGAATGCTACAGGGGGAAAGAAGGCCACATAAGCCCACAGTGTTATGCTAAATTTTGTTAGCCTACCAAAAAAAAAAAAACCATCCTGAATGGTATAGAAGATAGAGAACACTGCAAATCTAGTGTTTACTGTAGGATTTTTAAATAGAATACTGGAATTCTATTTCCAGCTCTGCATTGTGATGTTGGACAAGTTGCTTCTAATTATATTTTATGAGTGTTTACTGTTTTTTGACAGCCTAATTACAAGGGACCTGTGACCAGCCTCCTCTATCAAAGATTTTGATGGCTTGGGACTGTATTTTGAAACCATAAAATAAGTGTATATTTTTTGGAAAAAAAACAACTATTTTTTCTATTTTTTTAAATACTTTTGAGATCCTCACCTAAAAGTGAAACCTGGAAAACTGACTGTATGTCTGCACTTGTATTACCAAGTATGGGTGAAAAGTTAAGTTTGTCTGTATTAGATATGTATTGACTTCCCAGGATTTTGCATGATTATGTACGAAATAGTTTTTTTTATACAGGTATATTTCTTGTATTGTTTAAGTACTGATAATGTTAGCTCAATTAAGATATGGGCCATAACATCCTAAGCCCTAATGGATGTACACTTGTATTAGCTGCAAACATTTCAGCTCTTAGAAAACCCCTTCTTAATCTACAGAAATAAACTATGTAAGAGAAACTGCAGGGACCTCTTTATGTTTCAACAATATATCCCATACAATTTCTGGGAAAAAAAAAATCTTTACATCCCTCATAGCAAATACAGAAATAACATCAATAACAGTAATGGGAAAAATGTGGACTAAAATACTGTTTCTTTAACTATTTGAAAATTTCCTAGGTTTCCATCTGAAAACTTGTATTGTACAGCAATAATTGTCTGTCTTTCCTAAAATTATATTGACAGAAGCACTGAAAAAACAGAGATTCACCTTGCTAATGACCTCTGGTTTTGGCAAGATAATAAGTATGAGGAAAAGAGAAGATCTGTTCTTACCATAAACAGGAAAAGAGGCTTTATAGCAGCAGCATTTGCTAGCACCTCTAAAATTAACTCTGGGTCAAGCTTTCCATGATAAATGCCTTTTTTAGAGTTAATACAGAGCAGCTCAGCCTATAAACACATTAAAAAATACATTTCAAACAAGTCAGTCTGGAAACTAATTTCTAAAATAGCACAAGTGGAAACAGAAACATAAATTTATACTGAGGACCCATTTTCTATTATAAATTGTCTGGGCTACAGTATTTCCATCTTTTCCCATGATTGAAATATAAGGTAATTGAGGGCACAGACAGTTGACTGTAAATCATAGCAGAGGCTAGGTTAGAAGGCACATCTAGAGGTCATGCAGTCCAACCCTTTATCAAAGTAGGGCTAAATGTAATGCTCTATCAGGTTGCTTAGGACTGTCCAGTCAAATTTTGAATATCTCCAAGGATGTAGATGCCATAGGGTTTTGCTCAAGAAATTCCAGTGCTTAACCTCTTCACTGGGGCATTTTTCTCCCTCTATTTATTTGGCATTTCCCTCTTCTACTTCTAACAATCCCCACTTGTAATCATCACCAGAAAATTACAGTGTGAAGGGAAAAATATTTTACAACACCTTCCATAGTATTTTACGCAAACACATTTTACTGAACATTGCAGCAAGCCAGGAATGCATGTTTGCTGAGTAAGTGGTAACCCATCAGACCACATTAACCAATGTTAAGTCTCTAGTAACTGATCAAAATGTTAATCACTTTAGATTATAAATTTATTTGTGTTTGATGATATAAAATATTGTCAGGTAGTTAAAGCTGAGAAAAGACCTCTGATAGACAATTTTGACATTTAATAACTGATATGCTTTCTTATTAAAATTGAAAATACTTGTTTGTATTCTAAGTTTTCCTGAAGTAGGCATACGCCAAACACCAGGAGAAAATGTTGATGCATGGGAAAAAAGAAATGCAAAGCACAGCTAACTGTGTGCTCTTTGCGTATGCTTTGCATAACACATCAAGTACAGATAACAGATAGTACCGGTAGGAAAGGTGACTTAACTTTTTTAAGTTGTGCAGTTTTAACAGTAATTATTACCTTATATATGTGACCAATAAGGAGGTTTGCTGGGCTTTGTCAGGTTTTCTGAAGTTTTGTCAATTGCTGAAGACATTCTCATCTCTAAAAACTGGATGCAAGGTAAGGGTAAAAATGCTTTGGTTCTGAAGAACTAGCATTTTATACCATCAACTAAATTTGACATTAGAGTTTTCTTGAATGGCAAAGCCAATTAAAGAGGTTCTTGCTACCGTCTGCCCCCAAATCCCTCCTCCTGTGGTACTCATTCCTACCTAAGTGCTACAATTTAATTCTTCCTTTGCTATGAGAAAAAAACCTATTTGTGTCTGTACTTTAAATAAGCTCAGTGAAGTGATCCCAGTTAAAAAACCCTTTTAAACTGGATTAAACCCTTTTAAACTGCATCAAACTCTTAGGAAAAACCCTAAGAGTAGGGTGTAAGAAGAACATTATACTGATGTTGTGTTCTCCTTGTGTGACTGTGAGTGATGACAATGGGTAAAAATGAGGCAAGAAAGAAGCTCTTTTCTTTAATAAATTGAGACTGCATTTTGTGCTATCCAAGCTAAGTTCACAGAAGGAGGATTCACATTTGCAGAGAACAAGCAACATTACTAGTGCTGATGTCTGTTTCCACATTTTTTTTCCTAAGTTACCAACTTTTTCAGTCTTTAATGCAAGAGTATGAGTGGCTGAATCAACTCCAATTTGTCACAGAGTGTGAAAACTCTCTTTCCACCCATTGCTTTTAGCCAGTGTATGACGAATGACATGTTGACCTCTTCTGTCCACCTGACCCTCACAAGTAGTGATCAGGTGCTTTTGTGCTGACAGAAACACTGCCACAAATGTACGCCCATCACAGGTTAGGATGCTATAGCCCACTTCTGAAGCTGAGCTACCACTAGCACTGCATTTTGGAGTATGTGGAAGTTAGATCTGTATTAGAGACATATTGTGCCACAGTGCCTAAAAAAGGCAATTCCTGAGATGCAAATCTGTGTATATTGATATAGAAACAGAAAGCATAATATGCTAGAAAAAAATGAGGCAATAATTTATAAATATGGACACGCATAGAAAGGAAACCAACTACAAAAAGATGGAAATATCACAACAGAACAGACATAGTGGAATCCAACTTCAAGACAACTAAAAGACATATTAGTAGTCTGTACAAGAATTGTCCATTTGCCTAATAATGATTAAAACATTTCCATATATTTCTTTCATGTACCACTGCAATTAAAAAATGTAGGAAATTGTTTATCCCTGATATCAAGAAACAATACTCAACAATTTATATGCATCATATTTAACTATCCTAGTAGAAGCTGGTTCAGCACATTGCAGCAGTAGAGATATTTAATACATTTTATCATAGCTCAGGTGAAATGTAATGAACTTCTTGAAGGCCTTCCAGACTATGGCAGTGTAAACCGAAGACTTTTCTAGCCTTATCATATCTAGTATTTAAAAATATTTACAGTCTTTTTAGTAGAAAAAAATGTAGCATTCTTTATTTTGGTGTGGCACATCAAAAGGCATACCTTCTGCTCTGTCCTTAGAATGGGAGTTTCCAGTGGGAATTTCTGTGGTATGTGCACTGCTCTTGGTCAGTGAGTGATTTCAATATGATGCAGAATCCAAGATAGGGCCAAGAGCTGCCACTGCCAGTGGTGGCCTGCTGTCACTGCAGCTGTTGGTACAGCTGCTGGTGTCTCTGAACCCCTAACATTGAAAAGGAAGTTAACTAATACCTTCCAAAGCCATGCACTTCTCTGCTGACATTGCAAATGAAACTAAACTATTCCAAGTGAAGAGAAGTGAGGTTGGGCTTTTAAAATTTTTCCTCCTCTATAGGTAACAGGAATGGGGAGAAATAAAATTGACAAATTTTATTGACAAAGAAGAATACCCCCCCATAATGGCGGTAGTTACTCAGTAGGGTAACTAATGTTACCAGCTGGCTAACATTAGTTTTAATCCAGAATATAAAATTCACTGGATTTTATATTCTCAGGAGCAGAGGCAGTAGAGGAATGTGGTTTAAAACACTGACAGCAGCCAAAGTCAAATGAAAGTGTAGGTGTGTATTACTTTGTTATTTAAATTTTAACAATAATGGCCAGACGTAGGGAAGGATAAATTTGTATAATACTCCACATAGTCACATATTTGACATTATACAAACTGTTTACTCCCGGGGGGTAAATCCTGTGTTGGTTCATCACTGAAACTTGAAGACAAGAACTAGTAAAATCTGTCAGATTTGGGAGTTTGGTGAAATTTAGTTTTCTTTATAAACTAAATGTAACTTCTAAATATTTATTTTCTCCAAACTTAAAGAAATTAAAAAAAATCATATTTTATGCTATTTTTGGAACCAAGCAAATCTTGACTATGATGTTATCTTGCATGGGTTGGTGGTAAACTCTGCATATATATATTCTAGAAAAAAAATTTGAGGTTTCACAGTAAAAACCATGAATGCTGGGTGTGTGGTGAATATAATCTATCTTAAGATGTTGCTCTTTACAGCAACTAACCACTTACACTGGATTCTGTCCACTTTTTGAGATTAACCAACTAGATTTCAGTTAGCTATTATGCCAATTCATTCTTTAGGTTATATATTAGGGCATCACTGTAATCTAGATTCTTCTGAATCTACTGTTTATGTAAATTGCTTCAGTTACAAAACTTATGTCTCAAATTTAGAATTTTCAAATCAGATCCAAATAATTCCAGAGACAGCTATCATCATTCATATCAATATTAATTTTTGAAGCCTAATTTTAACAGTATAAAAACTGATCTATGTACTTTGCAGAACTTAGATGTTCATAGACAAAGGCATTTCTATGCATTTTTCTGCCTATTTGTAACCATAATGCCAATTAAGTAGAGGCCATCTAAATAACCTCATTTCCTGATATCCAATTTTCTTTCGTGCATAAGTACATAAAAGCATAAATATGACAAAATATGTATCAAACACCTTGCTACCCCCATTATGGAAACACAGGTTCTAACTATTAGCATATGTACACAGATTTAAAACAGAAATAAACCCTGAGAAATTAATAGCCATTATTGTTCCCTAAGCCAAGCACTGAAAAGCAACTTTTTTTTTGTTGCTATCTGACTTTGTCATTAGAAGAAAGATAAAAGAACTAAAAAATCACTATTAGCTGCTGAATTAATGGATAGCTTGTATGATTTAAAGAAAACAATCTGTATTGAATTGGTGCATATGTTTGCAATTTGTTCTGCGAAAAGAACAGCATGGCATTTTGCAATAGCTGGCATATACAGTAGTGGGTATGTTTTATATCTGTATTGATCCTTTGCGGTGTCTCGTAAAAGAAGTCTGTAAATTATTCATGTCTAAACCAAATAAGATTCTAGAAAAAAACCTTTACTGAAATCCATTTTAAGGGCAGCAGAATTGTAAAGTCAGCTAGCTTAGCTATAGTGATTTCTAACAATCATTCAGTTGCTAATAATACCTCAATCACCATGTAAAAACCACCCTCAGACACTGAATATAAAAGCAGTGGTGCAAAGTAAGTTTAGATAACAGGCCTCAGAAGGCACCTTAATGGGATATCTCTTTGCCCCAGAAGTGCTAGCCTGCTTATGTCATTTCAGGGCAGGAAGCAAAACCCTGTGGATTTTAAAAGATCAGTCCAGAGGCTTGAGGCTAACACTTCAACACATTGAATAGTGTCTTACCATGTGTATATTCCCCTGAATAGGGGCTGCACTATAAAGCAACTTAAATAAATGATCCAGGTTTGCAATTTTCAAGAGGACTGGAATCAGGCATTCAGTGGGCACCCTGAAACAGTACTGAAAGTCACTAGTCTTGGACTCCTCAGTTTAACAGTGCAGAAACAAAAGTAAGTTTTCAAAGTGATCATCTGAATGATTAGATGAATGTGTAAACACATTGTTTTATATACATACTGGTAATATTAATTGGATACACTGGCAATTACTATCATTTCCTCTCTAATGTGGGATACTTGAGTACTGGGAAGGGAAAAGGTACTGACAGCTCAAGACTAGGAATAAGCATCTGTTACAGTCTCATTTTTGACTAAGATATTACTACACAGATACTCGTAAAGAACTGGTATAGTTTTTCATTTCTTTTTCATTTCATGAACGCTTTCAAGCCTGTTGTGCAAGGCACTGAGCAGCCAACAGGTATAGCTATGGTGTCTTCTTAGGCTGAGGTCATCCTGAGCAGCAGATAAAATAGCGAAGTAGTGTAACTGTTCTAGCACAAGAACTCTGTGCCAGCAAGTTGTCCAAATATTTACTTACCTTTACAGGCAGATTTTACAGTTGACACTGAACTGCTTGCTGCCATGGCTATGCTGCTTCCAGTAGCTGAGATAGTTCATTTCAATCTAGCTTGAGTTTCTCTTCAGAATGCTGCAGACATAACTCTACAGCTCTACAACATATATGACTTCAGTTACCAATATACAAATTTTTCTGTTCACTTTCCATTGCATATAAGACATTGGAGGATTATGTTAAGCATATAAATGAAAAAAAAATCTTACATATTATTAATGAGATTACATATAAATAAATGAGAAAAAATCACAATTACTCCATGATGACTGTAAAGGGATTACATGCCAAAGCATGTAAAACCAGCTGGATTTAAAGGTGTTTCTTGAGATGCCTTAACACCATTAACTTCTCAGGAAACACCCAAGGCATTCCAGGATTTTAATATGTAATATGGTGAATCTTTTGGAGTTTCGAGTCTGCAAGTAAAACCTGCATTGTTCCTTTTTTTTTTATAACTTTCTTGTTATGTATTGCTCCAAATCTAGCACAGCCTTTCCTACGGCTTTAATGTATTACAAATCATGTTGCTATAATTAAAGCTGTACTGTCAAATTGGTAAATGGATTAGATGCTGGAAAATGGAGTTCAGCTTAGACTGCTTGGTTTCAGTTTACTACTCTGTACCAAATCCAGATGTATTTACTCACCCTCCATTTTAGTGAGGCATGTCTGGAAAGACCTGTAAAGAGGGAGGAGACCAATAAAATTTATGTTAATAATTACAATACAAAGCCCACTATTTTTCAGTTGCCCCATAAACTCCCATGTAACTTGCCTTTAGATCGATCACGTTTATAAGGATAAAAATAGATCTTACTCAAATAGTTATGGCTTATCATTTGACTTAAATGTCCTATTGAAATCTTCTTTTGGATTGTCTGATTACACATATTCTTCATTATAAAATCCTAAATATTTACATATTAAATATTATTATTATTAAATATTTATAAGTACACACACATTCATGCAGCTAACTCTTGAAGGATTAAAGCTGTGCTCCAAAATTGTTAATCTTTATACGAGAGAGATGCAGCCAAGTTGCAGTATTAAATTCATCTTGTCTGGGTTTGCTTTCTAAAACTTTGGTATTTACTGTAAGTCATGTAGACTTTCTTTAGCCAATCTAAAAAGAAAGAAATTAACACACTCCATTCAAAAGCAGCTTGGATAAATAATTTCTCTTGCTTATAACTATAGAAGAAAAGCAGGCAACTAGCTTATTTCTGGTACATACGTAGCTGAAGTTAAATGAGATGAATCTTACCCTATCAGACAGACCTGGGTTCTCCGAAGAACATGTTAAAGGTAGTTTATTTTCTGTGTCCTGAAAGGGGCAATAAGGTACAGCTTCAAATTAAAATAATCTGACACTGAAATTAGTGAACAGTAACAAACAATCTCTCATTTCAGATTTAGTCTTTTTTTTTTTCCTCACAGTCTGTAGCACTCAGTTTTTGGTATTGGGAAGAAGCTCTTATGATCTGGATTGCTGTCAGTGGTGTTTTTTGAACCAACAAAAAACATTTCTCTTGACTGTTATTAAAGTGGTGCAGCCTGCACATACACACCACATAATGTTTTGGCTGCACTGATGATCAAGTCAAGAAGCTTTTAGGCAGGATCAGTACCTGGGGGAGTATTACATCTCAAAAAAACTATATCTAATAAGGAACATTGAAAGACATAAGAACAATATTGTTCCTGAAGCTTTTCTTTCCACTTCATGGAGGGTCGTCTTCATTTAATCTTCATTGCTACAGTTATAAAAGTTCAAACATTCCCAATAATTTTAGGCAGTGAACTGATACGCAGTATTAGTAGCATGCCATAATTCCATTAAGCCAGTGTTGAGCCTAATACATACATGGTATAGGGAAAGCAATACTACTGGAAAATTCTACTCTGCTCCTTGGAAGCTGAGAGCTGAGGTGAGAACTCCTTATTTATGGGTATGATAAATCCTATGACACATTCACAAATACCCACACTTATACTCTTGAGTAATCTTAGTAAATTACTTGAGTAATTGCAGTTGGCTTAGTGGTTTTAACTGGTTTAGTATTACTCCCTTCTTGTCTAAAATTACAGAAGAGAGAAACTGTATGCTCTTTGCTAGCTGCAACTTTCCATTGCAGAAACATTAAATTTCAGGTTAGCTTGCCTATAAATACCCCCTTTTAAAAAAAGGTTGTATCACGTTCACAGAACTTACACTTTACAGCTTCAGTTATGTCATGGTGTACGGGGATGCCTGGAGCACATAGCTATCAATACTGCTACACACCTATGCACATAGCACTAAGATTTTAATAATGTTTAGATGCATAGCACAGATTTTAGATGCATAGACAATTGACTGATTGTCAGAAGTGTTTAAAATGAGGCATCACAGCTTCTATTAATATTAGGAAGAACTTGTTATATAGTACTGTAGAATTATTTGTACTAAGAATCCCATCCAATGCATAGTAGCCATCGGATGTAAATACTTGAAATTTACTGTTAATGCATTTCGGTAGACACAAGGGAAACAAACAGGCATGGCAGTGTGGTTTCTCCTGTAATTAAAAACATTTTCATTTAATTGTAAAATATTTTTGTTCTTGTTCCAAGAACACACCACTGCAGTCCAGTGTTTAAACCAAATGTTTTCTTTTAGCTTTCCTCAAACCCTTAGCAGCCAAACTACACATCACTTCAGTGGATTCTGCTCAAGCTTTCCCATATAAACCGAATGGCTTTCTTGTAAACGTAGCAAAGAAGAGAAGCTGCGTTACATGGTAAATATCAAGTCCACTCCTACTGGAAAAGTTTACCATTTGTTTCTGAGAAATAAGAATCCTGATCCTTCAGCCAGCACCTGGCTGAGATAATTCAGGTCCATTTAGGTGTTTCCGTAAACTCCAGTAGACCAAGCTGTACGAGAAGAGATTGGAGATTTAACTCATACTAAATACACTGATAATGCTTTGAAGTGAAATCACAGGTTAGGATATCTATCTGAAGCAAGAGTGGAATTTTGTTTAGGCTGGGAACATCACAGAGAACTGCAAATGAGAGACACTTTGGAAAAAACAGATTAAAACATGAAGTAGGCAGTGCAACCTCACAAATTCCTAAAGCAAAAAAAAAGTAATCTGGTCTTCAGATATAATTCCATCAGCTGCAATAATAGAATCTGGTTTTGGAAGGCATGAGGCACTATAATCCAGGTGATAGGGAATTTAAATAGGGAAAGGAAATATTCCTAATCCTCAATATTGCTTTATTACATCATTTGGTTAAATTAGATCATCTGTATCAACTGCTGCCTTCAATGTGCTCCCAAATGAGCACAAATACTACTACTAATCTGTCTTTTTGTCTTTTGTTTTGTTTATTTAATGGGATCCAAGGTCAAAATTATTTTTTAAAACATGTTTCTTGTTAGAATCATAGGAAAAACATTCAGTGGGAGGAAAGTAATTAAGGAGAAAATAGGTGTATAAGATCAAAGTCTTCCCCACTCAAATACATTAAAAGCAGATCTTGATTTTATCATGCAAGTATAAGTCAAAGATACATTGTTAGCATGAATTTGCTTTCATAAAATGTTTTTGTAATACGAATAACCTGAAAATACAACTCCCCTTAATATTATGTTTTTCTATCCATGAACAAATGGATTCAAAAACTTGGTGAGGGAGTGGTAGGTGGCTAAATAAATACATAGAAACCCCAGTGTTTTGTCATAAAACAAACTATAATAGCACTTGAAAGTTTTGGACAGATTTCCATATGTTATTGGTTTCGGGTGTAGCTGTGTGGAAAATTGTAAATGTTGTCTTTTTGGTATTTACTTTACAATCCTTTGTAATCTTCAGCTGTATTTATAGCTTAAAGTGGGAAGAAATCAAAATTAGAGAGGCCTGTTTGAGCATCCTTTGTAATCAAATGTTTTTTCCCATTTCTCCTTAAAATAAAAGCACAGCCTGCATGTTTGGCTGCCTGAGGAGACCACCCGAAGAGTTTACAAGTCATGACCTTACAGTGAAATAACTTTGTGGAAAGGCCTAAGCTGCAGGAACGCACAGAGAGGAGTCATGGATAAACTAGCTGATTTCTGTGGGGAGAAGGGGCTTACTTTGTTTTGAATTGGAGGGTTTAACTAGAAATAAGGGGGGGAGGGTGAGGTTTTCTTGCCTGGGGACAACAGACGAGTGATGAGAGTCGTTTTCAAGGCGCTGCCATTGCCACTCACTCTAGTTCACTGACGCACCGAAGCAGTCCATCTGCATGGCCCACTCCCGCCAGGCTCGGGCAGAGGTTCCAGGTCCCCGGCAAGGCC
>NW_010511702.1:18161-24592 GCF_000687285.1 Phaethon lepturus
CGGCCGAGAGGCTCAGCAGTGCCGGCTGCCCCACTCGGCTCCTGCCCTCGACTCCTGCCCCAACGGTCAAGGCCAACGGTTGCCAGAGGGGCTGGGGCCTACAGTGCCCTCTGCCTTCCCCTGCGTGCCGGCCAGGGGCTGCTGAGCCCTTCGCTTGTGGCAGCCCACGATTCCTGCTCGCCCAAGAGCAACCTTGATGCCATTAGCCAAAAGTCAGGACTACGGCTGCCCCACTCGGCTCCTGCCCTCGACTCCTGCCCCAACGGTCAAGGCCAACGGTTGCCAGAGGGGCTGGGGCCTACAGTGCCCTCTGCCTTCCCCTGCGTGCCGGCCAGGGGCTGCTGAGCCCTTCGCTTGTGGCAGCCCACGATTCCTGCTCGCCCAAGAGCAACCTTGATGCCATTAGCCAAAAGTCAGGACTACCTCTGAGGCCTTCCGCACTTGCCCGGGCGTAGGGGCCTGTGACAAGAGGCATCCGGCCTGGAGCGGGGCCGAGGCCTGACTGACAGGCACCCGGCAAGGTGCACCGGGAGGCCGCAGAGCCCCGAAGGTGAGAGCTGCTCCCTCAGAGCCGCTGCAGAAGGCTCTGGGCAGAGGCGAATACTGGCCCAAGTGAGTTCTGCGTACCCTGGGCTCACCCGTGCTGGGGAGATGGGAGAAGAAACCGTCCGAGGGGAGGTTGCTCCAGTGAGGGCATGGCTATTGCAAGGGAATGAATCCAGTTACTGGATGGAGGCAGCGCAACTGTGGCAGTCGTTATAACCAGAGACGAGCGTCCAGCCAAACAAGGGCACCAAAATGCAGAACTCAACACTGGGGGTGAAAGATTGTCTGTGAGTTACTTTATTTAGACTTTTGAAAATAATTTCCATTGTAAATGAGGTGGCCAAAGAGTTGCTTTTAGATTTTTACTTTCCCCTGTTGTTTACAAGATGCTCAAGGCAAGGTTTATAAAGAGAATTGCTTTTTATTGGACTAACTGCTCTTTTTGGCAAAAACAGCTAAGCTTTAGGGCAAACAAAACCTTCAGGTTTGTGCAGCTGTAGAAAGGTGTCATAGGTACATAAATCACAGGAACTCCTTTCCATTCTGCCAAACACTGTCAAACTAAGAACTTGAAAGCTGTTGCTATATAAGGAATATCCCTGGGGAGCAAAGTGGATTTTTTGGGGGTATACAGGAGCCTTACCAAAAGAGGTTCTGGCTCTGAACTATCAGTATAGTGAAAACAGGCCCTCGTGTGCTACAACTGAAAAGTAGAACTGCTCAGAGAGGACACAAATCTATCTCCCGTAACAGCTTTGGAAACGCCCCAGAACTGTAGTTGTAAGAGCAGCTGGGTATGCTGTAAAAGAAACAGAATAGTAATATTTTCCAAAATTTCAAGTACCACTGTTTGCCTTATTGCCAGCTAACCTAAGTCCAGGTGATCAGATCACAGCTGCATTTCATTTAAATTTTGTTCCTTTATATTTGGACTGAAATCTTCTTGTTGCCTTTTGCTTCCTTCATTGCTTAAGCCTTCTCATCTGCTTTTTTCTAGATAGAACATAGGATCAGAAAAGATTTCATGGACTACGGAGTCTAGTTCCTTCCTACAGCAGTTAAACAGGTCATATAATCCCATTTCTAAATTTATCAAGCTTTCATCTTTAAAACAGATTTGGGTTTTCTGTCTGCATACTCCTATTGGGAAGCTGTTGCAGTACTCTATGTCCCTGACAGTTGGAAACTTTTCTAATCTCCATGATAAATTTTCATGGCAATTTACTCAGGTGATCTTATGGTGATACTGAGTTCTACTTTAATTATTGTTTCTCTCGGTGTTTCTCTTATCCTCCATTATCCCCCATATATTTGGAGTGCAATAATAAACCCTTTCTCAGATTTTCTTTGAATAAGGAAATAAGGTAACAAACTAAATAAGGTGAATCCTTTTAATCTCCTCTATCAAGATTGTCACCCATTTTACATTATTTCAGAAAAGGTCATAACAAATTCTTACATAATAGGTTGTACACTTGCCTGTCTGTAGGAAAGCTGTGGGGAAGGTTTCATAGCTTCATCTCCCTGGTAGTACACAGTTTTGCTGCAACAGATGAATATACTATTTTTTTTACCCAAGTGTCTTTTCTAAACTATGAACTATTAGCTGGTAATAGAAAATTCCTGTTTTTAATTACAAAGTGTACAACCTTGCACTTTGTACATTTTAACCTCATCCCCTTTCAGTAACCGAAGTTCAATGACCTTTATGATATTCCAAGCCTTTTCCAGTTTGACATTGCCTCCAGACTTTGTCATCAGAAAATGTCATAAGCACACACTTATGCTGTGCCAAAATTAGCTATGATACTGTGCGCTATTTTTAGTCTCCAAACTAATGCTAGAGAGTTCTGCTGGTAACTTTCCTCCAAACATACACTTCTCCTTTCAATGCAACAAGTTGAACCTTTGTATTTTTGCCCTGGTAGTGAAGATAGTACAATTTGTCCAACATGAGGGAATCTGTGTTTTTCTCTGTAAATTTGATCTGATTCCAGTTCATTTCCTATCTCTAAATTCTTATTTTCTCTTGCAGCAAAGCCTTTTTCCCATTCTGGGATAATTTTTCATGGCTAATGTATAAATTATTTAATAAGGTACATCAAATGAGTCTTACTTGGCTTATTTTAACTAGAAAAATTAGTTTTTATCTGAAAAAAGGCAACTAGGTAGTTCTCATATAGTCTGATTTGCATAAAATGATTTTTTACTCTTCACTGTTTTTCAAATTTCCATTTACCTTGATGTGTTAATTGTTCTTTCCTATGCTGTGTGTTTTAAAACCTTGCATACTATTAAAGTCAGTTTAGTAGGGTCGTAGTTTACTTGGTTACTTCCACTTCTCTCCCCATACTCCATTTGCTAATCTTTAATAATATGATACAATACTTGCTTCATTCACTTAATTAACTAACCCTCTGCTTTTCAGTTCACTATTACAGGCAAAGTAACAGATTTGTAAAAATTTTGTCATTCCAACATAGGATTGGTAAGGAGTACTCTGCTATTAGGAGCAGAACTGAGGTGCCTAAAGCAACAACTATACAGGACTCATTTGGCTCTCTGTCTAATGGTCAACAAATCCACATGGGTTGTATCTAAACTAGGGATAAGAGGAGGAGCCTTGCTGTAACTGTACCTCATTTAAGTTAATCACTGAAATGATTAATCAGTTTGGTCTGAATCATTCTTCTCTGTCATATGGTATGTTCTTAAAAACTGATACTGATACTTTTTTCAGTTGTTTATATTATCTTGACCTTCTCAGATAATTTCCTAATTAACACATGATGTTTTTTCCTGTATCTATACGAAAACAGGAAAGATGCATCAACTGCACAGTATTCTGACTGACCAGCATTCTGGAGAACGTTGTCAGAATTTGCAAAGGGCACAAGCAAACACAAAGATCAGGGTATTTCCATAAGGAATGGTAGCAATCCTACTGCGTAACAGATACTTAGGTCTCCAAGGAGACCTTATTGCAGCCTTCCAGTACTTAAAGGGCTCTATAAGAAAAATGGGGACAGACTTTTTAGCAGGGCCTGTTGTTACAGGACAAGGGGTAATGGTTTTAAAATAAAAGAGAGTAGATTTAGACTAGATATAAGGAAGAAGCTTTTTACAACGAGAGTGGTGAAACACTGGCACAGGTTGCCCAGAGAGGTGGTAGATGCCCAATCCCAGGAACCATTCAAGGCCAGGTTGAACGGGGCTCTGAGCAACCTGATCTAGTTGAAGATGTCCCGGCTCATTGCAGGGGGGTTGGACTAGATGACCTTTGAAGGTCCTTTCCAACCCAAACTGTTCTATGATTCTATGATATTTGAAATTGAATTTTTCTACATTGGCCGAGCACTGCAGACCTGAAATCTCTAAGGCATCTGAAACTGATGTCCTTATGTCCTTTATTTTAATGTGAAAAATAAAACATGTGGTTTAGATCCTTACAACGTCCATCTGAAACTTACTTAAAAATAACCATTCCAGAATGAAACAATAATTTAATTATTTGCCCTATTCTATAGAAAGGGATCATAAAAGAGAATTACAAAAATTTCAAGAAGGAATCTGAACTCCTGCTCCTCGTGATTTCTTTGCAATATCCACTGTAAATGAAGCCATTTAGCAACCCAATAATGACTCCAGACAAATCAGATTTTTGTGTAGTAAGGAAAGCACTTCAACTCAGAATTTATGTAAAGCATGGGTTTAAAGTTTGACCATTTATCTGGAAGTATGGAAGGCCTTAATATTTCCCACTAGGTTCTGACTCTCCCATGTTTGTCTCACTTACTTAGCACTCATAGTATAAAGCCACAGCATCCGAAAAGAAAGCTCTCCTAGTCTGATGCCTTCCTTTTTAACAGTGGTGTTCAAGGAGATGCAGCAGCTTCCTTTGAAAACAATGTCTCCTGGTTCTTGGGGTTTTTTTGATTAATGTCCTGAAATGTAAATAGGTGATCAATGTGTTCCATGTCTACTATTTCAGGGACATGCCTATCAAGATGGAGGAAGGCCTCTGCTTTCCTAGGTATCAGATAGATTGATCAAAAGGGCCAGAAGCCTGTGGGTTTCCTTATTGCCAAAGAGTGCATTTTGCTTCAAAGGTTTTTTAAACCACAATGAATCAAGGGCTTCAAATATGAGCTCTGAACTAAGAGACTACAGATTCTGAAGAGAGGCCAGTCTTGACTAGAGATATCACAAGGGTTGCTATAAATGTTAGGTCTACAACAGAGCCTTTCAAGCCAGTGGCCTGAAAATTGTAGTCTTGGAAAGGGTGAGGCTGAAGTGAGGAGCAAAGGAAATTATCCAAACCTGCCAAATTGTATAGATTCTGACAGCATAGAGTTTGGAGGAGTGTGCTTGAGTTACTTGGTATGGGAACTGTTAATCCCATGTTTTCCTTCAGTTGGAAGATATATCACTGTGTCATCACAGAACAAGAGATGGTTGCTCTTTTTTTGCTTTTGAGCTGCAAATCTTATGCAGTGTGAAGCCATGGAAAACCACCTGCTGGATCTCAATTACCTTTTTCTAGGTAAATAACAGGAAAAGTTTGCATTGTTTGAAGTGCAGGGGAAAGTCTGTGAGAAGTTTGTGTTCTACATGTCGAACAAATTGTTCTTCTGTATGAAAGACTTGGCAGCCAACATTGTGCCTTGAGCCTTCTCATGACATAGTATCTGTAGAGAAGAAACGACTGTTTTTGTAGTTTGGTTTAATACAAAGGTTCAGGTTCTACACTTCCCTGATGTATGCAGACAGACACAGAGATTGTTTAAATGACAAATTCTGTAAGTTGCTTATCTTGGTTTACTCTTTTTTCTCTTCTTCTGTTTTTGACAGGTTAGCCCATCCTTCCTTAGTTATATCTCTTGGAAATTTCCCAGGAAACCTACGAAATTCTCTGAGAAGAATGTGTTCTCTGAGCTAAAAAAGATACATTAAACTGTACTTCTACAGTTTGAAATTACACAGGAAGATTATGAAGGGCATGCTCATATATGTCAGATCAGAATAAAACTTTATAGGCTCCTGTGTAAATATACACAGAGTGATTCTTGATGTGGTTTCCCACAAGAGTTGCTCTAGGCTTTTCATCTGGTGTAATTTTCACTGAGTGCCATAATGACAGGTTCTACAAAGCTTCTCTCATTCATTTTTAGCTCTACCAAACCAAAACAGAAAAAATCAGAAGAGAACAGCCATTAGCTAAAACCAGACTCAGAAACAAGAACTTCTGCTGGTAAATCCTGTCTCCACACACTGGGGACTGGTCACTGTAACTCTGCTGAAAAACCATATGTATAGACAAATACTTAGGATCCAAGTAGGTGGAGATGGTTCCAGGCATATGATGCAAGGTGAATGTGAGTGGCAGCAAGAAATGAAGTAAGTTTATGGTACAGGTCAGTTTAACCAGGTCAAAGGGACTAAGCACAAAAGCTCAGGATCACATGGAGCTACCCCCCCAGCAGGCAGCCAGCTGTTCATGTGCAGCTTTGAAACCATGTTATGGATGAAGTCAAGTAACAACTTTATCAAGCTAAGGAACTAAAATCAAAGTGACCTGAAGCAAAGTCTAAGAAGTTTGCTGTGAAGATACTTTCCCTAATTCAAAGATTTTTAATGAAGCAGTAAAGATGTTCAAAAGGATAAAGAAAAACTTAATAAGCAAAATTAAAATGATTCAGTTAGAAGGAACTTTGTTTCCATCTATCTGAGCTGTATTTTTGGTTAATTGGAGGAGTCTGAAATCATAAATAGTAACATAAACAACAAGTAACTGTATTTCCTGTCATGATCTTTCCCCTGATCATTGCAGATTACCTTTCTATGACAAAATACTACACAACAACCTTCCCCCACTCCCCTCCCCG
>NW_010511702.1:24623-36697 GCF_000687285.1 Phaethon lepturus
AAAAAAGAGTTTGTTGAAATATGGATAAAACAGTCCTTTGGCAATATTCCATCTCGTTCTAGTAACAAGACCATGCGTTTCATTCTGCTCCACTGCTTACCTCCTACAGAGAGGGAGTTTAAAGCTACCTTACCTCAAGGTAGTCAATGTAATTATTTAGCTAAATTATTGAGGTCAGATCTCTATGTAGAAGTACTCTGGCTTAGAACCTAACCAACTAAATCCTCATGCTTTTTCCCCTCTGTACTTTAGGTGGACTTAAGGTAGCACTCTGTTGATTGACTGCCGATTGAGATATATAGATTGTGTTTACATGTAGTAAGATAAACCTAGATGTGACCATTTCTTCTAGTCAAAACAACCATGGTGTTTATTACCTTAAATCATCAGTGAATATGTAAATATTAGAAGCATTGCAATGATGTTTATGAAGCACTGACATTCGTCTCTAAAATTTACTCAGGAAGAACAATTTTCTTGAAAGGATGACTCTGTATATGAATGCCTGCATTTCAAGTAATTTCTTCTTGATCATCTGCTTTGATTTCCAGACTAACAGAAGATTGAAATGGGAGGCTTTGTATACAGGAAAATTTGGATATGAATATGGTGATGATTCTGCCAGAGGTACACCTCGCTTTACAAATTCAAAGCTTGCTTTGTTTTCTACCTCATTTAACTTCTTCCGTTCTGCTTCTTTGTCCTTCCTATTCAGATGTTCTCTTTTTTCAAACTACTGTGAGATATATTTTTCATTCTCTCATAACATCTTGAAAGATGATTCTGCAGCACAATTTTCTAGACAACAAAAGCACACTGTTGAAACATTCTTTTTCCTGCATGGCTGCATTTTATATCATTACAGTCCAACTCTGAGTAATACTGTTAATATGAAAAATTATTCATCGCAATAATAAATACCGTAAGATTTCTCTAATTACTATTAGGCATTCTCTTGAACATTTCTTGAGTCCTTTGTGTAAATTAACATGTTAAGTGAATACATACTAAACCATGGATTTTAAAGGCCATATACAGACATAACCTTTATAAGGATTTAGAAATGCCAAAAAAACTGCAGCCACATCTGTCATGACCAAACGAAACACAATGTAGTAGATGAGTTAATGCTGCCACAAACCAGGTCAGTCTGCCCCTTGGACCCTTACCAGATTGTTTTGCTCCCAGTCCACTGGGCCTGGTACGTGTTAAGCTTCTGGAGTCTGAAGAGACTCCAGTTGCTTCATTTGCGTTTGTATTGTGAGGTGCAAACTTTAATGCACCATTCTGAAACCGAACATACAGTTCAACAGGCTCCTGTGCCTGTTGTTGACTCTTCAGCCTCCTTTGTAGTTTAAGCACACTTTCAAGAAGAATTCAATTTGCATGGCCATTTTGGGCTATGTTTTAGTTCTTTGGGCATACATAGATGTGAAGGCAAAGACTTGGTGAGTGGAAAAAGAATTAAAATATGATCTGTCTTTGCTTAAAAGGTAGCATATTTACGGGTTAGAAAACAGCATCTAAATGCAATGCGCTTTTTTCTTTCAAATCAGTAGAAGTCTATCTGTTCAATGTGACAGGACTCCTACCTGCTTTGGGTGAAAATGCTCAGGCAGGTTAGTTCTTACTATTTTTTAAGTTCTCAACCCCTCTTCTCAGCCTTATCCCTTCCAAAGATAAAGATTTCTTTATCTTTGTCATCACATTCTGGAACCAGGTGATATGTAGCTTAAATGCCCATCCTTTTATCCTGCTGCGGACTAGAAAGGGTGTGTTGTAATACAAGTATCTCCTTGTCCAAAAGATGATAGCCAAAATGTTATGATCTTATGCCAACTTCTCTTGGAATTCTGCTTCAAAATGCAGGTAAAGAAATGACATATGGGCTTACAATCAACATTTTAAGTCCAAGGTAAATGCAGTTCATAAGCAGCCAGATTAGTCAAATAATGGGTAGATGAGTACAAATGCGTTCCACATAGACACAGTATATTCATAACAATGTTTAGCAGTCATCCCATTTATCTGACTGGATTCTATATTAAATGAACCATTTGATATTGGGGAGAAAGCCTGATAGGGTTAGAAGTGTTAATGGCAGAAAGATATTACAACAAAGAAAGATTCATGATAAGGACACATGCTCATAGTGCTCATGAAGTAATGATTCATTCTTACTGAGACATTTTACAGGCTGACATTTCAGAAAAACTGTCCCACCAGATATATAGCTGCTCTCCTAGCTTCTTTGCCTCTTTTTCTCTCCATTCTTCACACGATGATGAAAGGAGATCTTTTTACTCCCACCTGAGTATGTCCTGTTCTGAAGGCTTCCAAGGCATCATTCTTGGGACTATGTTTTTGAGGATTTCTTTCCCCAATTCAAAATTGAAGCTTTGCTGAACAGACAGGTACCAGCCTGGAAACATGATCTGTTGTCACTGAATGGAATGTCAGATTCTGGATGCAATCCCATCTGGTCTGCTCACTGAAGAGTTTATGCAGTCTTTTTCAGACAGTAACAACAATTCCAGACCTTTTTTCATGGGGTGACCCTTGTGGTCGCGTTTAGCTCTATGGTTAGGGCTGTCTAGTCACTCAAAGGATTCCTCCAGTGAGATTGCAAAGTTGAAAAGATTTGAAAGGTTTATGTTTCAGAAACCTTTATAAAACCTCCCCTCTCATTTTTTACATTGTTTATAGTCATAAGAGAGAACTTCTGAGGAGACAGAGAGAAGCTGAGGTGACTAGGTAAATGGGTCTCACCAAACTGACGGTGTCCACAGGAAAGACCAGTTAAACTGACAGCATTTTCATGTTATTTTTCTCCTATTTCAATATTGCTGGTGTGTTTGTCATCATAGCAAAGAGTATTGTTCTCAGACATCAAAAGAAATGAAAGGAAATAAACGATTACCATTTAGAGATTGATTCTGTTAGCTACTGGGCTGAAAGCCTCTTAAAAAGGGCTAAAACCTTCAGCCCCTTTTGATTTGATTAAGTGCACTAATCACCTGTTCTAACTTAAGTCAGTGAGAGATCTGGGTACAAACACTTCACAGGCTGTGAAGTATCACTCTGACCAAAGCCACAGTAAAGTCAGGCTGAGACAAACATCTGTCCAAGGCACTGAAGTGAGAGGTTGCTACTTGGGAACCAAGTTAGCTGTTAGTTAACCAACTTAGCGACCAACTAACCAACTGTTGCTGCTGCCACTATTATCCAGAAGGGAGGCCACAGGAAGTGCCCAACTCTGGCTGTGAAGTATCACCAAGACAGGTTGCAACAACAGCTCTGCTCATAACTCTCGTTGGTAATGCATCTCATTGTAGATTAGAGCAGTTGTTCTGGGAAAGTATGAATTCCAAGTTCCTTAGAGATGTTTTTAAGAAAGTCATTTAAAGCTGCTTCAGACTTGCACATCTGACAAATAATTCCTTATTTTTAACCTTTAGGAAAATTACTGTAGTTCAATTAAATATTTTAGATTACAGTTTTCCCTGTTCTTGAGTGGCTGGATTTAAGCACCTTGTGAACTGAACCAGAAATGTGTTTTGAGTCTCTGTTAGCTTTGGCTCTTGGGTGTTCTCCACCAAAATACATTTTTATAATTCTGTACTAGTAAATGCCACCATGGTAGAATGACTTTATTTAATGACATAGTAATATTTAGGGTGTACAAAAAGTCTTCTATTTCAAAGCTGGTTTCCTCAAATTAAGTAGCTACAGTAAAAAGAATGATTATTCATGTGTTACAGAATGGGAAATTGAAACACAGAATGACAAGCAAAAAATCTTTAGACTCAACTAGTAATTTTGCAGACTTATTTAAAGTACTCGTTTTCCAAGGATGGTTAGCATCTACGTGGCTTTAGTAGTTTTTGGTATTCCTCCAAAACGTATGTCAAAAGGCCTGATACTGAACAACAACTAATGGAGGCATAATGTATAAATCACTTTTTCCTTTCCAGTATGCATTTCATGATCCTTGTCCTGTTTTCTAACAGGCAGATCATACTCTTCTGGAAGCCTTTAATATATTTGTTCAGTGATGATTCCTTATGAAGCTACCTTACAAAGTTTAGTGATTCTGCGGTAACTCAACAGTCTATCTTTTAGTATCCATGTGTACAACACTTGTATCTTGTAACATTTTCGTACAGAATGTTTTTTCCATCTTTTAAAGTTGTTGTGGGCAACATTCTATTTATGAATTATCTTGGAACTTGCTATTTCCATTAGGAAAAAATAGAGCTTGAAATTCTGTATATTTGCGAAAACTGCTAAGGACAACTAAAAAAAACTTTTCTTAAAATTTCTCTAGAGGAAATAATTCCTGGGTTATCAGATTATAAAAATACAACATTGTAACATTCTAATGTGCCATGGTTTTATTAGACTAGACTAGACTAGACTGGAATAGACTAGACTAGAATAGACTAGACTATATGAGTTGGAAGGGACCTACAACAATCATCTAGTCCAACTGCCTGACTGCTTCAGGGCTGACCAAAAGTTAAAGCATGCTATTAAGGGCATTGTCTAAATGCCTCTTAAACACTGACAGGCTTGGAGCATCCGCCACCTCTCTAGGAAATCTGTTCCAGTGTCTGACCACCCTCTCAGTAAAGAAATGCTTCCTAATGTCCAGTCTAAACCTCCCCTGGCACAGCTTTGAACCATTCCCACGTGTCCTATCACTGGATACCAGGGAGAAGAGACCAGCACCTCCCTCTCCACTTCTCCTCCTCAGGAAGCTGTAGAGAGCAGTGAGGTCACCCCTCAGCCTCCTTTTGTCCAAACTAGACAAAACCAAAGTCCTCAGCTGCTCCTTGCAGGACATGACTTCCAGCCCTTTCACCAGCTTCGTCTCCTTCCTCTGGATGCATTTCACATCCTTCTTAAACTGTGGGGCCCAGAACTGCACACAGTGCTCAAGGTGAGGCTGCACCAACGCTGAACACAGCGGGATAATCCCCTCTTTTGACCGGCTGGGTGTGCTGTGGCTTGCGCACCCACGGACCTGGTTGTGCTGTGTTTGACGCACCCAGGATGCGTTTGCCCCCTTGGCTGCCAGGGCACACTGCTGACTCATGTTGAGCCTGCTGTCAACCAGCACCCCCAGATCCCTTTCTGCAGGGCCGTTTTCCAGGTGCTCCTCTCCCAATTTATACTTGTGCCTGGCGTTACTCCATCCTACGTGCTGAATCCAGCATTTGGTCTTGTTAAATTTCATCCCATTAATCATAGCAAACATATAGTCAGGCTGCTACAGTTGTTTCCAACAGGAAACAGGGTGTGCTTGTGATACAGCCCTCTATGTAGCTGTCCAAAAATCTTTTCAAGATCAGATAGATATTTTTCTCCTAAATATGTTATTCCTAGGAGGTGGATTTGCATGTTGAGAGCAATAAACTATTGAAAAGCACTCTAATAGCTCACTTTCCATTTGCAACAAATCAAATGACTCCAGAAGAAACTCTATTACAAATATTTCTGAGAAAGGGCTTTCCTCATTAAAGAAAATTTGTTTGTGTTCTAATGACAAAAACTTATTAATGAGCTAAATGATGTATGTAGTGAGTAGCAAACAGAAAGTAGTAGAATACTTGTAGCCACTGAGAAGGCAACTCAATAGCATGGTGACATTAGAGATTACTTTGCAAATCTTTATATACAGTATATTTAGTTTAGTTGAAAACCATTTACTCTCTTGGAAGGAACTTCCCTTTCAACAGTTGTGATTTGGCAAAAACAGTCCTAGGGACGTTATGTCCTGGGATTGTTGACAAGTGTGAAAGTCCTCTGTATGTCATCATTCCTAAGAAAACAAAATGTTAGTTCCCATTCACTTTCTTTTTCAGTTTGTCTCTCCTACTAGGATCATAGCTAAGAAGAGCTGGTCCTTCTTTGGTTTTAGGGTAAGAATTGTTGCATCTCTTCCGTCATCTTTTGCTCACATGACAGGAGTTATAACTGTTCATCCTTCTCTCAGTTTTCTTTTCCATCTTCCTGCCTGATAACCTTATTCTGTTCCATTCCTAATCCCAGAGATCTCATCAGGTTTAGTTTATTTACAGGCTTGCCACAAGATTTCTTTTTCCACATAATGTCACCTCCAGACATGTGGAAAAAGAAAAAAAAGTAATGTTCTTAAAATGTTGAACAAAGACTTTAATAGGAATGGAGAAATCACCTTTAAAGTTATCCTGCCTTTAGTTTTGCTCCACTAAAGATGCCTCTGTCTAGAGTTTCCCTGTCTTGCTGTCCTTGTGTCTGTCAAAGACTGATACAATGTGAAATTATATTGTACCTAAATTTAAAATAAACAAAGTTATATGGAAAATAGACATTTGTCATATAGATAAATATTTTTGAAGTTTTCAACATTGAAATTAGGACCAGATTTTTTTAAAGGATATTAATTACCTAAAGACACAGAGAAGCATGCAGCAAAGTATTCAGGTTTCTAGGTGTATGTCTAGTTCCCAGTCAAATCAACTAGCACTCCTGAAAATGTCAGCAGTCACCTCAGTATACCTACAGTCACTGTGTGCCTATAGAGTACATGGATAATCAGTTATCTTCAGAAATCCTGTACTTAGCTGTTTTGTAAAGTTAACTTTTTATGTTGTTAATGACAAAGAACAAAATAAAACAAACCCCAAACCAGATAATCACCAAACTGCAGGACAAGAGCCTGAATTATTTCTTATTCATGGAATGACCTCTAGTGGTAATCACAGCTTTTACAGCAGTTGAAATGCCTGCGCTCAGAACATTCGAGAGATGTGTAATTTTTGCAAAATAGGGAGCATGAAGATCAACTTTTTAAAAACTGTGCACTATGCACTTCTTCTCTACACCTGGAAGGCTTCCTTGTTTCACTATTAAAATAATATTTTATTTCACTTTACAAAGTGAGCACCCTGTGAACTCTGCAGGAGTTTTAAGCCAGAATTCTAGTATCTGCATGGCCCCTTGCTGCCTCTCTGCTAGCCAGTATCTCCCTCAACCTACCTCTCTGGAACTTTTTCAGAGACAGCCTTCCATCAGACAGCACAGCATTGCTGTGGATCCTGTTACCTTGTATGACATCTGTTCAGCTTCTCATAACATCATTGTATTACCTGAAACTGGCCACCAACCATCATCTCCCACTGCTGGCCAAAATAGACCACTTCATAATGAACACTGATGGCACATGGAGTGAGTTTATCTGTCTAAAGAGCAAACTCAGCAGATCAAATACTGGCAACATAATTGGGAAGAGAGCTCTAATCCTCTGTATTGTGGCACATGAAAAGAAATCAGAGTTGAACATTCAGCAGTATGTCAGAAAACAACTGGTATTCTCACCACCCAGGGTTTTTATGAGCATTTCTGCTGACCTTTCTGTGGCTTCTTTAAACAGTTGGGCCGGATTGTTCTGCTGGAAGAACATATGCTGGTACATATCAGTCCAAATATTAAAGAATTTATTAAAAGCTTTTGCTAAAGACAGAGAATGGGTTCCCAGAAATATTTCCTCTATTCCCATCTTTCTCAAATGTGGGAGTTATACAGGACTTCCTGCATTTGCGTATTTTGTATGTAGATGAGCATATCTTGTCTGCAAACCCAAACTGTATTACAGGTGAAGTACCCACACATTAATTTTGTTAATCTCAGGTAGCTTTTACTGGTCATCTTTTCCACTACACAAACATGGTGACAGAAGAAAAATAGCACCTCCAACAGGAGACCACTGAATAAGGAATTTATGGTTAAGAGCCATTAGAAATTGCTTCATGGTCCTACTTCCAGTGTCAAAAAATACTTGAGAAGAGCTTGAACAAAATACTTAATCTGTTTAAAAGGCATTCTAAAGTTCTCACTTACCAGAATGGTGTCAAAAGAAGAATGATTTAGGTGAGAAAGAAAGTTAGGAAACAATCCTGACAGAAAAGTGATGAGACTTTTCTATGTTGGAAGCGTCATCTACATTGAAGATGATCTTTCTCAAAAAAAAAAAAAAGGGAAAAAAAAGGAAAGCTGCAGCCTGCATGACTACCTGAGATACACTGCTGTGGGTATTTTTCAAGAAAAAAATAATTGAATAGATACATCTTTACATGGCCATGACACGTCATCAAAATTTGATCAGAACGCTTACCAGAGAAGCAATTCCACTATTAAAGGAGTTTCTACCCTAACTTCTCATTTTATTGAAAGTCATTACAGTAGGTATATTCTAGAGAATGCTTCAATAAAACTGTTTTTCTTCCTAGAAATAAGAGAACACGCATCTTAAAGATAATATTTACAGGTAAGGCATATCTGGGTTTGTATATCAGTCATATACAAGTAGGTGGTCCGTCTTTAACAGAAAACTTTGATGCTAGTCTGTAGTCAAGTCTAATTCAGGCATTCCTTCTATGTTAGAATTGATGTCTGGAAGCAACTCAAAACAATCTTGTCTATTTTTGAACATGCTAAAGCTTGATTCAGCTCTGTTGTTTCAATTTACATCTTGGGACAGATTGCCTGGTGAAACACTGTATTAAAAAGTAAATATCAGACATCATAATTTTTAATATTATGATTATGATAAAATATTAATATTAAATATTTTTTCTTTAAAAAGCTGATTTTCCCCCTGCAAATTTGTAGATTTCTTTGGAATATAACCTAAGATGAAATCTTCTCATCTTTCTCCCAATGTGGTCAGTAGCTCAGATTTTACTGGAGATTGAAACTGTATGGTGACATGTGTCTCTCTGATAATGTTAAGTAATGCACATTGGGACTGTTACTATATGTTTGGGATTGATTGGTATTAGATAGTGTAACTGGCTATGCAGAAGCTAGCTCAGCAGAGAATTATTTTCTATGGCATTATCCCTGTGTAGAATTGAAAGGACTTCCCTATGAGTTGGTCTGGTTGGTCCACATTTCCATATGTAGAATTTGCTCTGGGCGGTCAGTCCTTCTTCAGGGGTATTATGTGGGTGTAGGCTGCTTTGTCTATAACGTCATCTGTGCTCAGGGCCTGTTTTTCTCAACCTTCAAATCAGAATCTAACACAATTTCTTTAACTAGAACCCATGCTGCCTATAAAGATTCTAGTAATTCCTTTTCAACAAGTACCTCCATTTCTATCTAATTTCGCTTCTTGAAATTAAGCACAACAGTAGTGGATGTTTTGGTTTTGTTGCTCCTGCAAGAACATTAAATCCAAATTTATTATGGTCATTTTACAGAGTAGCTCTTTGACAGAAGTAGTCAGCATCACAATCACTCAAAAGTACTAAAACCTCATGGTTCTTACAGAGGTAGAGTGGGTCTTCTTTTTGGAGGCTGAGACTAGACAAAGACTTAGCTCGTAATATCATTTCTGCCATCACTCTCTTACCAGACTTTAACATTTAGTTAGGGCACAGGCACGCAGCACATTAGCTCCGTAAAGAAGGGTTGCAAGAGCACCCGCTGTTATGAGAACGATTTTTGATCTCAGGTTGGAAGCAGATTAAGAAATAACCGCAGTTCATCAGAGATTGCTTATTGATTTGAATTTTGCTAAGGGCTCCCACAGACATTTGCTTTTCACGTTCAGAAGACACTTGGCTTGGATCTCTAAATCAATCTGTCATGAAAGATTTCAGGAAAGTGGAAATGGAACTTACCCCTTAATAGCCATGCAGAACTTACACATAACCTTACAAAGACTTCATAGGCTGTTCATTTTCCCCAAATCCTTGTATAAATCAACATAATTTCGCTTCCTATGTTTAAAGAATGGTTTTCTCACCTCCCTTTTTAATAGTTTAAGGAGGTTAAGATTCTAGAGAGGAGAAATGAATGGGCAGTTCCAGGTGGACTTACATGTCAAACATCTGAACACCAACAATATACTTGCATTTTCACTGAAATAGCATTGACAAGAACTGATTAAATACCTATGCTTGTGACATTAGCCTCTGTAAAATATATAAATGTTGATTATTGCCTGATATACCTCATCTACACACATGGCTTTATGATACAGTTAATATCTATATAGTATCTATACTATATACTCATATGTATTTATACATTATTTTAGAATGTTAGTGTAATCATAAAAGGTGATCTGTTTTAGGAATTGCTGTTCAGGAATGTTTTTTTACTAACTCTAAGATTATGTCATCTGTTTGACCACCAGTATCTATATTTGCAGTCACACTTCAGATTTCACTAGTATATGGTCCATTCATCAGGGTTTTTGTAATATTTTGTGGAAGGAATCATGCAACTCCCTGCGTTCAGTCTGTCTGGGCAGTATTGTGTATACATTTTGATTAATACAACTGCATTTTCTTCTCTTGTGATTTTTCAAATACAGTTGCCTAGAAGTTTACACAGGTAAACTCAAAGCCTCATTTTCTGACCCTTCAAATCAGAATCCAACAGAGTTTCTTTAGAAACTAGGTGGCAAAAAATATCCCATGATAATGGAACTCCTTGCTGGCAAACAGCTGACAAAGGCAAAACTCCTATGCAGATAATTTAAAAAAATCCAGTGTGTCTTGCTCCCAGTCAATGTGTGAGTATTACAGGGGAGCCAAATGTACCTGTAAGGAGTCACTTGCATAGTTAAGTGGGCTGCCTGTGTTTTTTGATTTAATTTACAACTCTTGCAAACTACTGCCTTCCCACTATTGTCTCGCAGACTGCAGAATGAACAGTAGCCATCTGTATCAATAGCTAGAATAAAGTAACAGTAGAATTTTAAACAGAATGTGATTGCAAATAACATTTAGAATTACGCTTAATCCACATGAAACAACATTGTGCAAAGTGCAGTTAACCAAGCGTGCCCTAGACATAACTGAATAGTCAACAGGGGGGAAGCCCTCAACCCATGGTTCCAGGGCAGTATGCTGCTTCTCTTTCCATGCTTGGGAGAGCATTGGGTGAGAGATTTTGCTAATTAAAATCCAGGCCCTGCCTCTGTCACTTGTTTGTCATGGTCAGAATGTCTGTATACAGCCAGGGACCATCTACTGAACAGTTACTTCGCAGCGCAGCATGCTGTACAACCTTGTTATTCAAGTCAAACCTAAATAAATAACTGCAATTCTTGTATTTCTTAGTTACGTTGTATTAATCTGTCTGACCTTCAAATGGCCTGAGAGCATTTATAATTATTTTTCCTGATTTCAGAGAGGTCATCTACCTTGCATAAGGATTTTAAGCTTTTAATCTGAATTTCATAATATGCTTTAAAACCAATACCTGAGTATCTTTGGAAGGATGTCTTTCTGATCTATCAGGAGTAAACATTTATTGACAACGAGGGCCTCTATTTCCTGTTTAAACTGTCAGAGAACAATCAATCTGCAGACAGATTGTAAATGGGCTAATATTTTTATCGTAAATGCAAGTCATGTTAGTGCAGCACCATTTCTATCTTAAGATTAGAACTTAAGTGCTAAAGCAATTCCTTTCTTGAACTCACAGAAATGGACTAACATTTGTACATCAGATGTAACTCCTTGTTATTATGGCATCATCTCTTCTTTAAGATTAGCACCTGAGTGCTAAAGAGATTCCATTCTGTAAGTACGGATCCAAGAACCTCTAATTCTATATTCACAGTAAAAGACATTCCCTAGAACACAGCAACGGGATTAGCTTTGTTTGTTGGGGAAATCTTTGTAAGGCGGGAGATTTCGTCGAAGCGATCTGTGCCTTCCCAGTCATTCATGACTGCATCGCCACCGGTGCCCGCTCTGCTGCTTCTCGGCCTGTCACAGGCTACAACTTTGCAGCACGGCCCGATCGCTCTGCAAAGGCAGGGGGAAGAGCGCTCTGCTTTGGCTAAGGTTGTGGCTTGCCCCCGTCACAGAAAAATGAGATGTGCGGGCACTGGAGAAGCTGGGGAGCTTCCGGGTCACTGCTGCCCGCGGGGCATCCCGGCAGTAGGAGCAGGCAAACGGCCTCTAACTGCTGCCGTCGCCTTCGTTTCCAAACAAGTACGGCTGACCGTGCAATCCCCACGCAAGCGGTAATACCTCCGTAACGCCGCCCAAGCGCGCAGGAACAGAACG
>NW_010511703.1:0-2431 GCF_000687285.1 Phaethon lepturus
TTAAGAGCTGGGATGCAGGAGGACCTTCACCATGAGCTATAAATGGTGTAAGATGAAGGGACTTGGAGGCAATTGCACAAGGCAGGAGAGCTCACTGTGGCAGGAGGAGGAGGTGGTTCTGTTGCACAGGGGATCTGAATGAGGACAAGCTTGTCTTGACTTGAGATGCCGTGCCTGAATGGCGGAACCTTGCTGCAGAAGGTTGTCAGTACCTGCTGCCTGTTCTGTTAGTGGTGAAGATGTCGTCCTGGGACATAGCTGGAAATAAAATCTTGCGGCTGTTTTTGACTTGAGTTCAGTGCAACCACCTCAGAGGTTAACACTGACTCCACATTGCTCATTATTTATTAGCTGGTTAAACAAAAACCTAAAATTCAGTCATCATTGGAACTGATGAAGTTTGAGAAGAATGGAGTAAACTTGACTCAGCAGCACACCTCATCATCTCTCAGGAATTCAGTGAAACATTCAGGTCCCAAAGGCCCTGGAAAAAAGCAGCATAAATGAGCAGGTAACCGGACTTCAAGCTCTAAAACTGCTGCTCCAGTCTACCTGTTCCCATTGAGGGGACAACTCTTCACCTGGTTTGATGGCACACCATGCGCTTTGCTTGACGTTAGCCCATGCTCACTGTGCATATATATTTTTGAGGATTATAACGCAGGTTACAGCTTGGGTGTAAAGGTCAACCAAACAGCCGCCCTTGCTGTGAGTGCTTCAACATGTGCGTGTTTCAGCAGAGCACCTGCTTAACCGCAGGGCTCCGAGAGGGTTTTTCCAGTCGTGCTCCCCCATCCTCTCCAAACGTGGCCGCTGCAGCTGTGTGTGGGTGTAGGGTGAGGGGAGGGGCACAGCGACCGCCGCATGCTGCTGCTCCTTGGGGCCACCTCCACACAGAGGCAGGGCATTGCTGAGGTCCACCCTGGCACATGCTGGTGAGAAACCACCCCTCACCAGGCGGGAAGGAGCAACGGCTTCCCGGCATTTATTGTTTGTTAGGAAGCTGCGTTTCTTTTCGCATCCATACCCCAGACCTGGAGGTCTGAGGTGGGCAGCTCCGACCACGTGGGCTGGGGTGCAGGGCTGGACCAGGGGTGCTGGTGTGGCTCCGTCCTCTTCCGACGGCTCACTATTTTTAACAACCCCTGAGAAACGGTGGTGTGAATTCCCTCTTCTTTTCACCAGCCAGGACAAAAGCCACGTAACCGAGGAAAATAACTGACTGTGTCTTTCAGATGGGGTCAGGGAGAAGTTAAAAATGTGCAGACACAGAGGTTTGGGGAGGAAAAACTTTGTCACCATTCTCATTTTCACTCACCTCCTACTTAAAATTCATCCAGGAAGGTAGGCAGAGGAACACAACAGCTGCTAAAATTACTAGGTGGAAATCATTTTTAGCAGGCACAAGTGTCTTGTGGTTTTCCTGCTCACTCTCTCCCCCTCTACTCCTACCTCATCCCCGGCTTGCTGCAGTTTCCTCCGGAGAGGCTCTCGCGTCACTGGTGTCTCTCATAACCACGGCTGTCGCGGCCGAGGCAAAAGGCATACGCGGGCGCCAGCCGCAGCGACAGCCTCCGCCGGGACCCCAGCCCCGAGGAGGAGCCCTGGGCCGGGCTCGGGCGGCTCTTGGAAGACTCGCTGCTCTGACCCCACCACTGGCACAGCTGACACGAGGTGGTCCTCCGAGATGCAGAGGAGTGTGAGGAGGAGGCAGCAGCTGCGAGTGTTTAGGCTTTGCTGGAGCAATAAATTTTGCATTAGTACTAAACAGCGCACGCTCCAAATGATGCAGCGTCTTAGGTTTTTTTTTTTCCCTGCCAAGAGTCAGCATTCGGTTAGGAATTTTTTTTTTTTTTGGAAGCAGTGTTGCTATTAACTTGATGGCTGCCAAGGCCAAACAAAGTGCAAAGTGTCCTTGGAGAAGGCTGTGTGATTCTGTACATTAAAAACTGGGGGATGCCAGCACGCAATCTCGGCCTCGCAGCCTGTCACATGCTTTGCTTCTGTCGCCAGGATCCTATAAACGCTTTTGCTGCATTTTTTAAAAAACGTTTCCTTGCTTAAACTGCAGAAGCTCAAACTTTGCATTTTTTGCTCTGATTCTTTTTCGGTCCAGGGTTGTGCGGCTTGCGGGAGGAGCGTGCAGCGGGGCCAAGGCAGGCTGGCTGGGCAGGGGTGAGGGGGTTATAGCTTGGGGCCAGCATGCAGTTACACCCAAAGGCAGAGCTACAGCCCGTGTCCCCCGCCCTGAGCGCAGCATGACATTATGTAGCTGTTAACCCACTAACCCTTGGCCCCTTGACTCACTGGCGTATGCAAACAACAGGCCGGCCCGGCGCAATGGCGAAACAATGCAGTTTGCTGCCCTGGCGGGCGCCGCCAGCACGAGGTACCCGCGGCTGGGCGGGGGGGGAGGGGAGGAGGGTTGTCG
>NW_010511703.1:2578-3181 GCF_000687285.1 Phaethon lepturus
GGACTGTGCCACGGTCGGTGATGTCAGGCAACAGAGAGTTCAGGGCGAGGGAGCTGCAGGGGGAACTCTTCCTTGGCTCCTGATACGGGGCTGCGCAGCTCGGTCCCCTGAGATACCTGCTCCCTCCTCCCCACAGAGGAAACCTGAAGGAAACTGCGGTTCATCCCACTGGCAGAAGATCTGGCCGCGACGGGGGCATCCCCGGTTGGATCTGCGTGCAGGCAGAGCTGTGCCGCGCCCCGTGAGGAGGGAGCGCGCTCAGCCCCCGCGCAGCAGAGCTCCCGGCGCAAGACCCACTCTCCAAAAGCACGGCCGTCCTCCACACCCCCTCCCGATGCAGCAGCGTGGCACCAGCAGCCATGGGGTTCTGAAGGTAGGGCCGGATCCCGGGCTGCAGGCCGGTGGCCCTGCAGGCATTGCTCCCCGCCGTGTGACGCGAGATGGAGGTTGTGGCTTTCCTTCCCCAAGGCTCTGCCAACACACGTGCTGCTGCTTGTGCTTGCCTTAGGCGGGCACCGGGACGCCGGAAGATGCGCTCCCTCTAACAACTGGCCAGATCTGGCCCTGCACTGAAGTAACCCCCCCGGCCCCCAGCGTGAGAAC
>NW_010511703.1:3195-3445 GCF_000687285.1 Phaethon lepturus
CTAACAACTGGCCAGATCTGGCCCTGCACTGAAGTAACTCCCCCGGCCCGCAGCGTGAGCACGCCGTGCCCTCAACCGCCCGCGGGTCGCCCCCGAGGTCATGCCTCAACGCCATCCTCTTCCTGGTGAGCCTACCAGCGAAGGCGGGTGTCAGCTGGGAAACCAACGCCAGGCTGCCCCATGTTTGCCGACCGTCGCCAGTTTGTGCCCCTCGTGCAGCAGCAGTGCCTGCGGCGGGGGAGGACGGGGG
>NW_010511703.1:3482-10911 GCF_000687285.1 Phaethon lepturus
CTCGCCGGCGCCGGTGCGCGGGCTCCTGTCACTGACCCACCTCCGAGGGCGAAGGTGGACACGGCTGCCCAGGCTCCGAGCAGTGCTCCCATGTCCCTTCGGGCTGCAGGCTCGTCCCTCTGCGGGAAGTCTGGCCCGCCTGGCTGAACGCATCAATCCCAAATGCCTGAAGCTAAAAGAGGTGCGAGGGTTTAATATGTTGGAGAAAAAAACCCCCACTCTTCGTTAAATGCTTTCTTGTGGCTGCAGGGGGAGCAGGATCGCACAGAGCTTGTGGGCTCGGAACACAAGGCAGCAAAAGGGGAGATGACCAGTGGATCGCCACCTCTGGGGTAGGTGTTGTTACAAACTGCTTGTTGGAAACAACTGTCTCACGCTGGGGCAAGGCAAAGCAGTTCATTTTTCCAGTGCTTTTATTCTTTCTTTTCCAGTTGTTTTGAAGCCACTGGAAAAGTGGTTTGATGCCCCTAGATTTTGGAAAAGAGTATTCATGCACAGAGTTGCAGGAGTCTGTAAGGAAGGAAAATTAGATACTTCTTTTAGCTGTAAGGGTGACTTCATTTCTGGGGTGAACTGAAGGATTATATGATGCTTAGTTACAAAATGCATAGAAACTGGTGTGGAGCGGTGGGGAGGATGATTACATCTTGCTCTTCACCTTTTCAGCACTGTTGCCTTCATGCTGAAATGAAAGGAAATGCTTTTTTCTCTTCACAATAATGAGAAATAATTTTCCAGAAACCATCCTGGCCCAGGTTGCCTTAAGCAGAGTTATAAAACTGCATCTGGTTCAGCGCATAATACACAAGAGAGGGCAGCCAAACCGTACCCCAATGGCTGGATGACGTGCCCTTCCTGTAGGTCCTGCTGCATGCAAACCCAAAAGCTGTGGCCGCCCCTGAATTTTACACCCCCGCTTCTTGGCCACGCTCAAAAATGTGACTTTTTTGAGTTTGCAGCTAGTGCTTCTCTCTGCCGTTAAGATCTGAGTCCTGAGAAAGGTGGAGGAGGCAGCGGGCGCAGAGGGAGCCGGGGGCCGGTGACCCTCACCTGCAGGCAGCACAGCGGCATTTCCCAGCTGCTGCTGCTATTTTTACTCCCATTTAATGACTGCCCCAGAGAATGAGGTTCATGTCATCTCCTTCCACAGTGGTTTCAGAGGGTGTCTGAGGAGCGGGGTGGCGGGGGCTCCGGCCAGCAGCAGAGCAGGGGATGTCCCTTGCTGCCAGTGTCACACCTCAGGTGTGACAGCAGCGTCCTGCGTGGTGGGGGCAAAGCAACAGGTTCCTTCCGCTTTCTGTTCTCTTTGCTTTCTAAACTCAGGACACAGCTGAAAGAGCAAGGGTGCGGGATTGGAGAGAGACAAAGCTGCGGTAACGTGCAGCAAGGTGCCAGGTGGGTCGGTGAAACCAAAACAACTCTGAGACCAAAACAGCTCAATGTGGATGCAGTACATTAGAATACAGAAGAAAAGAATATTTTACATCTATAGGAGAGGATACAGCATTTCAGAAAAGAGAAGTAAACAAACCAACGTCTTCTAGGAGCCATAAAATTGCAGAGGTGGGAGTGCTGATATGTTAGCTGGGAAATCAGCTCTATACCTGAGCCCGCAGCTCAGGGGAGGTACGAACAAAGCACGCCGCTGCCTGCCGCTGCTGTAGGGCTGTGAAGTTTCCCGTCCCTGTTCCCCTGTGTCCCAGTTGCTCCTGCCAGCGCTTTTTGGGCAGGATTTCCCAGTGGGGCTGGGGATGCCCGCGCACCGTTGCCTCCCAAGCCTTTAAATGTAGCTTAAACTCACAGCCTAAGGGCTCTGCCTTGCTTTCAGTGGGACTTCACAGATGCAGTCATTATCCCACCTAAGAGAACTCAGTTCCTTTTTTCCCTGCTTTTGGGGCATTCGTCTGCCCAGAAGCTGCCTCGGTTTCTCAGGAATGAAGCTGAATAGCTGCGAACAGCCTGCAGATAACATAGGTTTGTTCCCTGTTGTTCTTCGAGAGCAGGGCCCCTCAAAGAGTGGGCTGAACTCTGTATGAAGGAGTCAAAGGGTTAAAATAATATTGCCCCAGCGTGTCATTGCTGACTAAGGTCCTGGGCTTAACAAGACCCCGAATTGTTCCCGTTCCACTGATGTAATTTGTTATCCTGAATTTCCTCCTATTTTATTATTTCAGTGTTCCCGTCCCTAAAGTCATACCTTCAACACGTATTCTTCAGTCACTCTTTCAAAACCTGGCAGAAATCTGAGTCCGGATGATAAACTGCTTCTGGTCTTGTCTGCATTTGACATCGTTCACCTGGCGAGCTGGTTCCCTGCTGATCGGGGTGCTGAGGCTGATTCTCTCCCCACCCCAGGTGTCTCTGGCTCATTCCCTGCTCTTTGGTCACGTAAGTGGGACGTGCTGGGAAATGGTAGTGGTCTCAAAGGGGGAAAAACACCAAGAAAAATGACTTGTGCCCATGTGGTGTGATCCTCAAGCTGATATAGATCTTCAGTATTCAGTGATATTTTTGCCCTATTCCAATCCAGTGTAATTTATTAGGACAAGACTATTTCCTCCTGGCGAACGCTTAATTTATAGTCAGTTATTGCTTAGCTTTTTTCTGTAGTTTTATAGCTGGGGCATCTCAGTTGAGGTGGCTTCATTGCTACCAGCAGACCATCAGCATAAATGAGACAGACAGTATTTTACACGTATTTTGTACTAGCTGGCACAGAGCAATGGAAAGCTGGAAAAAACAAAACCACAGACTATAGAGCAGAATGAATAAAAACAAAAAAATAAGCTAGGTCCTTTATTTTTGGAAACTCTCCAACAACCTCTAATATGCATTAGTGAGATATCAACTTTCTGCCTTGCAGGATGAACTATAAAATATTACATCTTAGCCCTGCACATTTTCAAGTTCCTTGTCCTTTATTACAGCCACTGCTTTATTAAAACTGGAAATGGATCTAGACCAAAACCTCTGCCTGACTATGTCCGAATGGCTGCATCCAAACCCTGATGCTTTTGAAAACTGGTCTCTAATGTTTAAAACAAACGTAAGCCCAACACAACAGCAAACAACTTCTCATTTCTCCTTCCATAGTTCCCTACCTGAACAAAAATCCTTGCACCTGGACCTACAAAGCTGTTAGGTTCATGGGGTAACTCATTGCCCATTAATGTTAAAGGCAAAACGCCCAGTGTGGTTAGCAGTGTCTGAGGATTAAAACTCAATCCTGCTTGAAACTCTTCCCAAGAATATATGATCAATGATGAGTTTGGAAGTATATTATTTTCTATTTTTCACTTTTTTTAAGTCCGTTGATGCGATTTGTTCTGTTTGTAAGACAAACTGGCAGTAAAAGGTATTAATTTCCTATCGCTTTGCTCCAGATTGTCCTTCCCTTGTCCTTGTGTTTTATGGTCTCCATTAAGGAATGTTGTCCTCTGGATCATTTTTACTGGCTCTGTTTTTTAATAATCAGCATTCATGCTTAATACAGCAGTTTTTTGGTAACAAAATTCATAACTTAAAAAACCCAAAGCAGCCCCTCTTTCCCTTGGACAGATTTGAAATGTGATTACTTTTATAAGTTATAAATAAAGGCCTAGTAGTTGATGTTTAGTGGGAAACTCTCCCAGTGTATTTCAGAGCCCTGCTTTTCAGTCTTCTCTGATAAGAAAACTGCTGACTGGGCATTTTGGCGAGCTGTTTTTTGTGCTTTCGTTCCTGCTGTAGCTGCTGGGGGTTAGCAAACCTCCGGGCCACAACGCGGCCAAACCAGGAGCTGCCTGTGCTGCTGGGCTCCCTGCAAACCGTAACACCGCGCTGGTGGGCTCTGGGTTTAGCCCGCCAGCTGCCAGACCAGGATGAGCTTTGGGCCCTCAGGTTGCTGTCCCCAGGGTCTTGCTCTTGGTGGCACTTCCACCAAGACGTGGGAGGGGGGTCTGTGGCAGCCCCTACCCCCAGCTGAGCACCACACATACCAGCCCGCTGCAGTTTACCCTCGCCGTCAGGTTAGAGATGGTCATCTGGGACAACACGTAACCATGGCTGCTTTTTATGCTTGTAGCTCCCACCGAGAGAGTTTGTTTAAAAAGAGGCAACAGGTCTCCCCACTGTGTATATGTTGTCATTTTTTTCCCATGGCAAGACGCTGGGCTAAGTCTTGGGCTCAGAAGACACGGCCCCAGGGCGAGCAGGGGCTGGCCAGCCCTCCCTGCAGATAAACTGCCGCTGGCTGCGTCGCTCGCAGGTTACTGATGCGGCGCTGGTGTGAGGAGAGATACGAATCTCTAGAGATAAACGAATGGCTTCAACTAAAAGCAGCTACTGACAGGCTCAGCTGAATTACCGCATGGGTTTTGTAAGGCGAAGGGAAGGCTTTGCAGTGATTAAAATGACACCTCCACGCCTTGATGTGCAATAACGATGTTTTCTCTTGACCTCATTTAATGAGATCCTTTTGTACCAATGATGGACCAAACAGCATTTGTGGACCTAGAGGTTTCCTGTAGGGTTTGTAGCTGGGCAAAGGTACCTCTAAATGGCCTGCCAGAAGTGCTTGGTTTTGAGGAAAATGTGCTGGTCTGTTATTTGGGTTCCCTGCCAGCCTGTGCTAGAGATTTCTTTCTTATTTTCTTTCCCATAATCTGCTCAGGCAGCTCATCATAGGAAAGTTCAAGGGGGAAGTAACCCTTGTCAGGAAAAAGAAAAAAAGCTGTGAAAGCAATCTTTCTGGTGCTAGTGGGTGAAGGCCCAGTAAAAGAGATGATGATTAATCTTAGAGCCTGCTTCGGTAATAATAATAATAAAAAAAATCCAGTATTTAAAATGGAATTAATTTTCTCTTTGGATTGCGGTCAGGTTGGAATCAAGTTTAATTCCTTCAAGCTATGCTTTCCCTCAAACACCATTAGTTTTTAGAAGCTTTCCTAGGAGAAGCCAGTTCATTTGTCTTACAGCACATCATGCTGCTAGACTTTCTCTCGGTGGAGGAGGAAGGCTGGGCTGTAACTGCAGTCTCTCCTGATGAACTCATACTTGTCACATATCCAGGACTAGATGGGCTTGTCTGCCCCTCGCACCCACCCAAGATATAGCTGTGTCCCAGGGCGATGACCTCCACCCGGGGCCCCGCAAGGACAAGGCGATGCTGAGGTACGGTGCCTCCCTGCCCAGGGACTGCCGGGACGTACTGCTCTGGCACCGCTGCCAGCAGGAGATACGGGACAGCAGGAACAGCTCAGCTTCCCTACCCTACAATCCCAGCGGAGCGCAGAGACTGCGGTTGCACCGGGATGTATCTAGGGAGTGTGCTGCTGCGGGCAGCTGCCTGTCCCTCCCCAGACAGAGCAGGCAGCAGGAGGGGTAGGAGCTTGTGACGGGATCTCAAAGACAGGATTTAAATTTTTTTTTTTTCCTGGTACCTGATATACCCATGCAAATAACAAGTGAGATGAATTAAAAATTCTGACTAGTGGCAGAAGTATCGTATAATTGGCAAAACTGAACCTTAGAGTGTGATTTGCTTGCTGCAATGCCGGTGCCTCCGGCAATAGCCCGCTCGGGCTGGCTGGGCAGCGTTGGAGAAGTGGAAGTCAGGGCTTTGTGAGAGGGGCCTTTGATGTACCTGTGAGATACGAAACCTCCCCATCGGGGCTATCTCTAGCTGTCACGTCTAGGCAGTCCTGGCGTGCACAGAAGACAGAGAGCGAGGCCACCTCATCAGAAGCGGCAAATGCAACGGCGGAGGCTGCGCAGCCCGGCACGGCCCCTGAGCTCCCCCACCCATACTGCCCCTGCCGCACCTCCAGCCTGGGGAATCCAGGCTGCACTCTTGGAAGAGATTATAGGTTTGGCTAGTAAAACTAAGGGTATGACATAATGTGCTTCATCTTCTGTACCACACGTGACTTAGGACATCGTGGCTTTCTGACTTAAGAAAAAAATAACCGTAATGTCAATAAAGCACCTGAGAGTTGAACTGGAATTTGATGCCCGATAGCTCTCCTGATGTAGTCACCAAATGTGGGGGGTGCGTATAGTCAGCGGCATTTTACAAGGACTGGGACTTCTAAGCGGATTCTCAGTCAATCCTTTTCATCAATACAAATATAAAATCACTGCTGGTAAAGCTTATGGGCAGAATGGTGATAAACAGGTAATGATGATACCATGAAAGTCGGGCATGGTAAAGAGACTGACCTGCTGGGTTCGTGTCTACAGAAGTGTTTTTTATATAGCCAACTACAAAGCTATACTTCTGAGAACATGGAGGCAGCATGGATGGATGGAGTGAGTACTTTATCTTAAAACCTGCATGTCTGAAGGAGCTAAGGGCTGCGGTGGATGCACAACTCAGCATGAGCTTCCATTACGGTGCTGTGGCAAAAGGGTCACTGCGATTGCTGGGGTTAGGAAGCAGAAAGAGGTGGAAGCTCTGTCTTTAAAAAGGTGAGACAAAGGCATGCTCTGTGTGGTTCAGGGGCTGTTTTTAAAAGATGTTGAAAAACTGGGGAAGTTGCAGAAAAAGGCCACAGAAATGATTTGGACTAGAAGAAAATCCGTTATAAAAAGAGATTTTTTAGCTTAAAGGAAAATAAAAAGGGGTGGAGGGGGGAAGGAAAGGACTGAGTGTGATTTAATTACACTATATAAGTGGAATGTGGGGAAAAAAATCACAGGCACTCAATTTGCTATATGAAAGCACAAAAAGACACAACACCTGCGATCTGAGGTGTGCAAATTAATATAGGAAATGAGGATCAATGGCTGATGAGTGAGGAGGATTACTTTTGGACCAAGCCACCAACTGATGGGGGACTTCCAGTCAAGACAAAATGCCTCTCTTCGAAGATGTGCCAGAAGACTTATTAGGCTAAACACAAGGGTAACTGACTGAGATTTAGTGACTTGTAGCATACTGGCTGTCAGAATGGATGCTTTAATGCTCCCTTTTGGCCTCTGACTGCATTTAAACCCCTTTCCTGATGTGAATTTTGGCTTCCCAGCACTCCTTATCACTTCTTTCTACTCGTGCTCTCAGTCTGTTCTTGAAGGAGTGAGTTTCTCTCCCTCTCTGCTTTTATTATGCCACTACAGACAAAAACTGGGGTTTTTGAAGGTCCTGAAGGGAGTTAGACTCCCAGCTTCATCTGAATTCAAAGGGAACTGGGTGCCAAATGCAGATCTTGTGAAAGTCTCAACCCAGAGCCCTGAAATTGGGTGTAGCTTTGAAAACCTCATAAAAAGCAAGCTTGCTGATAGTGGGCTGTCTTGAGTTTTACTCCTTCATCTTAAGCATTTTTATGATGGGCGTTCTATAAATATACACAATGATGACTAGAAATAAGAGAGTACATGTCTGGCTGTCACATATGAATTCTCTGCAAGGAAAATCACCACAGTTATTTTACTGGCTGGGTATATCAAAGCA
>NW_010511703.1:10950-14392 GCF_000687285.1 Phaethon lepturus
GCAGGAAATCCATCCTGTCCAAAAGAATTATTAGTTTCCATTGCTCCTGGAAATGTCCAGAGATGTTAATTTGTGTGTGTTTGTGTTGCACAAGTAGCTGGTCAGTGAGTAGGGCCGTGGTTTGATCTTGTCCTTGAGCTCTGGGAGCTGGGTGGCAGCTGTAAAACCCATGTCAACGTCTGGACCAGGGTTTATTTATGAAGGCAAGTCTTCCCAAAACACCCCAATTGCTCCGACTATAAATATGTTTCACAACACAGAGCAGCAGTGAAATTAGTAGTTTAACATCTCAAAGTGGGGCCCAGATGCTGTTAGCGGCAGTCTTTGCCATGAAGGAGTTGGTATTTCTCAGCTATTTCTGCCCAGAGGTGTGTGAGATACCACAGTTTCCCCTTTTTACTTACAAGAGGAAATAACTGTGGTGGCAATCTGTTCTTTGTCAGCGCCGTAGATGCTCAGCCGCAAAGCAGTGGTCCCTTATTTATACCATGAGGCCCGTCGGGGGTGGGAATCATCTACCAAAGGGAGCGGGAAGCAGAAGCAGGACGGGGGCGGATTGTGCCTTGGCCGACTGCTCCTCACCTCTGTGCTGGCGAAGAGGGACCACTCTGCGGACCTGATCCCTCGTTGTGCGGGGACCTGGGCTGCAGGGACCCCAGCAGCCCCCAAGGGGGCTGGGGGAGCCTTGGCCCACTGCCAGGGATGCTGCGCTTCCAGCCACCCTCGTTGCTGCCTCGGCCACCGGGAAGGTGACCAGATGGCAGGGCGGCCATCAGAGGTAATGCCCGGGGCTCTGCCAGTCTCCAGTGTGCAAGTTTCTTCTCCTTTCTGCAGCACAGGAGAGCTTGAACGTATGCCCTGACTCTCTGCCACTGGACCTCTTTCCTTGGCTGGCAGACAGCTGATGGGATGGAGAAACTGGCACCCTCATCCTTGTCCTGACCTCGTGCTGCAGTCGTGTCAGCCGTATCAAAGTGGTAGATGTTATCCTGGCATAAGCCCGGCAGCCTGGCAGTGTAATTGCAGTACTCAACCGCCAGCCCCTATTTGTTTTGCAAAAAGAGGAAAGTTCTAACATGTTTAGAAAAGTTCAGATTTTTGTTTAAAACTCTGGTTCAGCTTGAAAATAATTGTATTTCTGGCAAACTAAATAGACAAATGTTTCTAAAGGGATGTCTGCATCAGGTCTCCACTTAGCTCTCAGTAACACCGCAGCCGTGTATAGCTGTCTGGCAAAAGTTTTCTGGAGAAACACGACAGCACAGAAACACGCTGCCGCAGCCTGGAGAAAATAACCATGCAGCACCGATGTTGTTCAGATGTTAGATTTTATATAAGGTCCTTCTGGGCATAAATAAAACAGGCTTCGGTGAGCACATACGCACATAATGGGGCTCGCGGTCGGCGCTGCGGTCGGCGGTACAGGGCGTCCCGTGGCACCGGTGGGGCCATGGAAAGGCTGGAAACGCAGCCCGCCGGCGCAAGCTGCTGGCGCAGCCCTGGGGTCCAGGGTTTTGGGACTTGTGGGAATCACTCCGGGCGCGTGGCAGCGGAGGCAAGTCCCTGGGCTGGTCTCAGAGGCAGCAGGCAGAGTTTCTCAGAAGCCGTCAGCTTTTCGCCCTGTCCTTTGCATCTCGTCCTGGGTGCACCATGGTGTAGCCAAGGAGCAGTCAGCCTGGCTGGGCTCACCCTGACGTCGGTGAAACCTGCATAATCTCCTTTCCAGTGCAGGAGCAGTCCGCAGGGCTCAGAAATAGCGGCTGTACCTGCCCTTCACCCTGAGAAAACATCTGATGGCCAACAAGGCTTGATGCAGTGAGGTTTCAGCTGCACTGAAGTTGACCATCTCATTTGTTTTTAAGGAACAGTTTCAAACATCTGTAACTTTAGAAAGGCAGTGGGTTGTTACGCTGCAGTCAGCCCCACACTTGCTTTATAAATTGTTAATAAATGTATGGCAAACCCTGCAAGGCTCCTTAGCGACTGGGATGCCTGTGTCAGCCAAGGAGCACTCCTCCAAAGGCTAGCAAAAACCCTGCTCTGATCTGCAGATGGTCAGGGCACGTTCCCAGGTGCTGCCAAAATACCCCCGCAGTCCCCAGGCTGCCTGCAGGTCTTGCTTTACTCTATCCTATGCTGCCAGGTAAACGGGGCTGGCACTAAACCAAAGCAAATGGCTATTCAGTGAGCCTTCAGGTTAAGATTTTCTAGAAAATACGTATAGAAGAAAAAAAGGTATGGAAAATAAAGCACAGACCCCAAAACTTTGATTATCTACAGTAGATGTCTTTTCCTCTCCTACCCAAGCACAGATTCTCCAGCTTGGCATCCCAGGGATCCGTAGTTCAAAGGCTTGCACCCTCTCTCCTCTGTTTTCTGGCAACAATCACGCTAATTTGGGGTTCAGAACTTCTCCATATGCTGACCTTCCCTTTTCCCTCCCCTCTGCCTCCAAGCAGGTAGCTTGGGTACCCAGGAGTTTCGCACATGGCTGGTCAGCGTGGCAAATGCAGCTACGGTGCACTCTCCTTCCCTCAGCTCACGTGTGGGATGTGCCAAATTTCTAGGTCAGCTTTTCTACCTAATCCGGATAGTTTGTCCTTCCTTCACAAAGCTTTCCACAGATTTATGTGCTTCATATATAGAACATTAACTGCAAGCTCATGAACTTTGGTACGTTTGCAAATTCTCATGCAGGAATTAAGAAAAAGGAGTGTGTTGTCCCGCTGTCTGTGGGGCAGCGTGCCCTTACTGCCTTCTCTCACTCTGGGAACTTCATGCCATGTGTGCTCTCCATCACGGCCCCTGCAAATGAGGCAGGGCTTTGGCAATTAGTAATGACACTGAAATGCAGCCATTCAAAAGAACAGCGCTGAAACCACACACACAAGCTAAAAACACTTTTCCAGTGATGAGTTCAAGATGGATAAAACCCTTTACATGTTGCAGGGCTCCATACAAGGAAGAATTTGAAGCATCGACCCTTAACATTTCCTATCTTTCAAGTGCTGTGTTTTACTATCTAATGGCTTGCTGCTGACAACTCTTGATTATCTGGTGTAGCAGGAGGATTGGGATGACCAAGAGAAAGTAAAAACAAAGATAATACAAAACATACGGCAATTAAACGGTAAGAAAACAAAATAAAAGCACTGTGGAAGACTGAGCAGCACTAATCTGAGCAGGGGTGACCATGGAGGACTGTGTGATGGGGAAGGGCTGCGGCTGCACCCTTTTGCAACTCACTTTGGACCCACTGTGTTCCCAGTATGATTAATGCCTGGCCTGGGTAAACCTGCCCATGAACGGTTTGAGGGCTGTTTCATTTTCCTCTGCGGCGTTACCCCTCCAGTAAAGCGTTCTGCACGTTACCGGTGATGCCTCAAAGCGAGGTCAGCACAGAGGAGTGGCGAGCGTTTCGCGCCATCAGCCGCCCCTGCAA
>NW_010511704.1:0-414 GCF_000687285.1 Phaethon lepturus
CTTCCCCGGCTTGCCCCGAGCCTCCCCTGGGAGCACGTGCTGGGCTGGTGGGGCCAGCAGCCTCCCTGCCCGGGAACGAACCTGTTGAAGAGCGATGTTGTTTCTACTCTGCTGAGGAAATTACTTAGATAGTAAAGTAGTATCCTGGGCGAGATCTCAGATGTAAGGGAAGATTTTGGGACGGGGAATTCTGAGGCAGAGCGATCGAATCTGATTTGGACTTAAGGTGACAGTTCTCCTGGCGTGGTCGTGTAAAGAAATCACCTTTTTGTGGAGCTTATTTAAATCTTATGGATCCTCCTGGTGCAGGGGTTGAATTTGCTAGATTAAAACAGGGGTTTCTCTAACTGAGCTGAAGCATCTCCTAGAACCAGACCTACCCCGGGGTCTGGCTTTCCCCTGGAGTGGCTGCGA
>NW_010511704.1:451-722 GCF_000687285.1 Phaethon lepturus
TGGAGCCCGGCTCTGCCATGGGCTGCAGAAGCAGCTGAGAGAGGGCTGGCTCCCTGCATCCCACATAAGACTTTTTTGTCGCAGTGGCTTTTTTACAGGATGGTGGGGGGGAGATGTTTGGGGGTCTGGACCCGGTTGGCGGCTCTGCCATGGGCTGCAGAAGCAGCTGAGAGAGGGCTGGCTCCCTGCATCCCACATAAGACTTTTTTGTCGCAGTGGCTTTTTTACAGGATGGTGGGGGGGAGATGTTTGGGGGTCTGGACCCGGTTGG
>NW_010511704.1:870-1343 GCF_000687285.1 Phaethon lepturus
GGCTGCCTGCAAACATCTCTTTATCCTCCACGAAACCTTGCTAACTCATTGCCTGCGGCACGCAAACCTGGAGGTAGTCGAGTCGCTTACCCGAGTTTTCACAGGGTTACTTGATTTGTACCGAATCCTGTGGCTTAGCTGACTGTTTTCTGCCGGACACCTGGATATTTATAGTCATTTAAATATTTTTTTTTTTTTTTTGTGGCCTGTGAAGAGGAAGAGGGACGTGAGAAGATGACAGGAACAAATACTTCGTCTCTCCCACACCCTGCAATCGCTCAGGAGCCGCTCGCGTGCTCGCTCTCGTGTCAGCTGAACCAAAAATAATCACATTTAGCATATAGAGAGGGTGGTAATGGGCCGACGTTACATGTTTTAACTCGGGAGCTGTTGGAGTTTGAGGTGTCGGTAGGTCAGGTGGGGCTGCTGTCTGTTTTGGGGCAGATCCTCCAGTAAGCTGGTTAATCTGCCTG
>NW_010511704.1:1471-1787 GCF_000687285.1 Phaethon lepturus
GGTAAGCAAAGCACGGGGCGGGAGGTGGAAAGCCCTGCTTGGGGCTGGCGGATCCGGCTTAGTTTTTGCTTCCCGTGCTTATCCGCTCGCTTGCCCGCCTGGCCTTGGGAAACGCAGCCCGGGAGCGGAGCAGGGATGGGGGTTTGGACTCCTGCTCCTTGCGTGCCGCCCTCCCCGGGCACCCTCTCTCCTCCCGTTTTGGCTCGGGATGCGCACATCTGTTGCAAGGCATCCTTCGGGCTTCCTCCGCTTTCCGCCAGGCGCCGGAGCGGTGCCTGCGCCGAGCGGGCTGAGAGCCGGCGGCTGCCGCGCTGCC
>NW_010511705.1:0-336 GCF_000687285.1 Phaethon lepturus
GCCATGGGGTCATTGCCTCGTTCCTCGGTGTAATGTTGGGCTCCAGGATCTGGCCCTTGCCCGGCTCGTGACTGTTTTTAACAGAGGTGCAGGTCGGTGCGTGTGTGAGCATGAGTGTAGCTGTGCCGGGGGATAAAAGACCCGCCGAGTCAGCTGCGTTGTGGCTGGGTGGCTGCTCCCGAGCCCTGGCTGAGGGTCACCAGTGGACCAGTGCCCTGCTGTTGGTGAGCCGTGGGCTGATCCGCCTCCCCACGGCTGGCTCAGGAGATGGTCCCGGCCGCAGAGACGGCTGCAGAGAGGCCAGGCTGCGTCCCGCCGGGCTGGAGCAGCCCGTCT
>NW_010511705.1:437-849 GCF_000687285.1 Phaethon lepturus
ATGGGACAGGGACGGTGCGGGGAGAGCCGGTGGGCACCATCCCCGTCGGTTTTGTGGGATGGGGTTTCCGTGACTGCCATTTGTTGACGATTTCTTAGGCTGGGTATTAGCAAACAGCCCAAATCGCACTGCTGTTCTTACTGCGGCCATGGCTGTGGTCTCCGGTGCTTTTCCTTATCAGCGGCTGCTGGAGAAGCTTTTCACTGCAGGTCCATCAGCTGCTGCAAGCCTTGCTGTTACCAGTCCTTTAAATACAGCCTGTCTTGCTTATTACATGCTCTGGTGTGGGCTTAGCTCGGCGTGTCCTCAGGCTGCGCAGCCCAAACACGCCGTCCAGACCTCCGCGGTGGACCCCAGCCCTTGTAAAGCCCCCGGCCGCTCCCCGCCTCGGGCTGGGTTGTCAGGGGCAGCT
>NW_010511705.1:1071-1487 GCF_000687285.1 Phaethon lepturus
GATCTGTCCGTCTAGCTGCATGCTGCCATCCATCATCACCCGTCAGCAGCCAGATACCGAAGTGTCTTGTTAAGGATGCTAACGCGGTGACGCTGTAGGGGATGAAGAATAGATTCAAGCTCCTGGCTGGTGGAATTACTGCTTTCCTTCTCCCCCAGCTACACCAAACTCTTCCCAGTGCTGTGTAAGTGGATACGCCAGTGTCCGTGCTGGGCTCGGGGGGAGCAAGGAGCCCGTGGGAACATGGTTCTCGCTTTCTCCTGTCTCCAGAGCACGGGTGGCTGTGGTCCTCCCACATACCGCAGCTCGGTCTGCCTCCCTTTGGACTAAGCATTTTGTGCTACTTAGCACTTGGCCTGTGGGTCTGTAATGGAGGTGGCCAAGGTGGCCACCAGCCTGTCCTGCTGCTGGTGCCT
>NW_010511705.1:1549-1992 GCF_000687285.1 Phaethon lepturus
AGCCTGTCCTGCTGCTGGTGCCTCGGGGGGAAAAATGAGCTGGGTTAAAAAAGAGAGCTGGATTTAAAAAATGAGTTGGGTTCTCACCTCTCCTGGGAGTTGTGCTTTGTTTCAGGAGGCGGCCCAGAGGAGACAGTGCCGGTCCCAGGCAGCCTTGGTCTCTGCCACCGCAGAATCACTTGCTGCGCCTCGCTCCCTCCCGCTCTGCTGGGCTCTGAGGTGGGAGGGCCTCTGGTGCTTATGGAAACATTCCACCGCTGATAAATTTAGGGGCAAAACCTACAGACTGTGAGGAAACAGCTGAGGACAGGGAAGGGGTCCCGTCCCAGGGAGATGCCCTCCCAGGAGGGGCTGCACCTGGAGCACAGCCACGTTATTAGACACCAGAGAATCCACATAGGCAGCCTCAGTACGAGCTCATCCATATTACGAGACGTGACAGA
>NW_010511705.1:2104-2370 GCF_000687285.1 Phaethon lepturus
GGAGACGTGCAAGAGCCCGCATCAAAGGGTCAGCCACCATAACTCTGTGGGGCTGCCTGTGCTTCTTGTCCTAAACCCGTCCCCAGGGATGAGGGGCAGCAGCGCTCAGGGGCCCGTCGCTTTTGGAGGAGCAGCGGCCGGGAGCTGCTGGCGTTTACAGCCCCAGGCTCCCACTCCCACAGCAAAACGCGGCTTGAGGGCAGACAAGCATTTCCTCCCACCCCACCCCGGTGGTCTCGGCAGCGGCGCGGTGGTCTCGGCCTCCC
>NW_010511706.1:0-274 GCF_000687285.1 Phaethon lepturus
CCAGGGCGAGCCCCCGCCGCAGGGGTCCCCCCCCGAAACCACGGGTCCGGGGGACGGCCCAGCACCGCGGAAGAACCCGAAGCAGGAAGGAGGAGTATGGTGCAAGAGCCACCGGGGCCGACGTTCGCAGTCACGGGGCGGCCGTCCGGCAGCGCCACACCCCCGGGCCACAGCAACACCTCCCGACTTCTGGGGTGTGCCAGACCCCCTTTAACGCTTGCTTTACATCTCCTCTGAGGACCCCCTCCATGGCTGGACACCGAGGGCGGCCCAC
>NW_010511706.1:464-712 GCF_000687285.1 Phaethon lepturus
TTGGTCGGGCAGTTCCCCAAACCCTGGGCAGGAGCTTGCAGGGTCCCAGGGAGCTGCAGCCCCCCAGGATCCACCCCCTGTTGCTCAGCAGGTCCCTGCCGGGTCACCCCATCGGTGGCTGCACCCTGTCACACAGCCCCAGCACCGGCACAGCAGGCTCCCTCCCTGCGTGGCATCCCCTGCCTGGGAGAGGCGTTTGGGGGCAGGTCTCACCCCCTCTCCTTCCCATCCCTTCCTCCTCTGCTCAG
>NW_010511706.1:827-1047 GCF_000687285.1 Phaethon lepturus
CCTGTACAAGGCCCCTGCCTGCTACAGCTGCTGGAAAACAGCCGGAGCATCCTGGCAGCACGCTCCGGCAGTCGGGCACAGAGGGGCAGCAGGACCTTCCTGAACCCCAAGAGATAGGGGGGGAAGAGGCACAGAGACCAAAAACCTCCTGGGCAAGATGAGCAAGACCCTCTCAGGGGACAGGAGAGCTTCAGATGGACACAGGTCAACCACCGTCACC
>NW_010511707.1:0-442 GCF_000687285.1 Phaethon lepturus
CGGCCCGCGTGGGGCGGCTCCTGCTTCCCTCGGTGGCACAGCTGCATTATTTCTCAGAAATAAGCAGCAGAGCTAGCGCCTGCTGTCTGGGGAGGTGTTTGCCCACCCCAGCCACTCAGCGCGGCATCGGCTGGGGGGGGGGGGGGGCGGCATCGGCTGTTGGGGCAGGGGACCCACGCTGCGAACTCATCTTCGCCGAAGCAGCCACGTTCCCATTTCCCCTCCACGTGAAACTTCCCCAAAGAGAAATAGGAAAAAAGAGGAGAAGGAGAACAGTCAGCGTTTGCCAGATGCAAGCACAGCCATGATGGGTGCAAAGAGGAAGAGGAGCGGAGAGGGGCTCCTGCTGCATCTTCTGGAGCTGCTGCACCGAACTGGGGCTCCTGGGCTTTTAGTGGCAACAGAAACACCTCGTTGCCCTGCGGCTGGGTGAAAACTAGCC
>NW_010511707.1:511-11298 GCF_000687285.1 Phaethon lepturus
CAGCTGAGCCCTGGGACACAGCTCAGCACGACAGGAGGTGAGAGCACAGCTTGATGGGTCCGGGTGTGGGGAAAGGGGCTTTTCCATGGGTACATCCGTGGGTACATTTTTTCTGCACATTTCCCGATCAAATAGGCTTCTCTGGGTGGTGTGGATGGGGTGGTTCTGTTTAGGAAAAGACCATTCTCCTGGCGGTGCATCTCTTCAGCTCCCATGTCCTCGCTCCTGCTGTGCTTCAGGGCGAAAATTCAGTTCTAAACTAATTTTGGAACTCCCTTGCAATGGCTTGGGATGGATGAGGAGCACTCATGTCAAGGGAGGCGAGAGGGGCTGTGCAGGGCAGGGAGGTGGGGGAGTTGCTGAAGAACTGCTTGGGTAAAATGACTTTTTTTCCTCCAAATTTTGAAATGTCTCCTAGGAAATAGCTATTGGGCCAGTTAAAAGTCAATTAAGGTACTATAATTGCCATGGACTGTTTTTTCCCCCGAGGGTGTTGAGCAGCCCCAGGCCCCCGTGACCATCTGTGGGAGACTTGCCAGCCTCAATAAACTTCTTCCTCAGATTCACCTGAAATCCTTTCCCTGGATTCCTTCCCAGCTCTTGTGCCCTGGGCACACCAGCCCCCAGAGAGAGAAAAACAGCCTTAAATCATTTGGTCGGTGCAGGGAGTAAAATTCCCTTGCCCGAATTAGATGTACCGAGAGTTTCCCTCCCTGCCCTCAAAATCCTGGGCTCGAAGGGGTTAACACCCGCGGTTTGGTTTGAACCATATTTTTATGTCTTTGCTGGTTATTTATCTGCTGGGAACTGTGTGGGAGCTTCTCCATCCGCCTGTGGGTTTCACCGGGGCAGCGAGGGGAGCAAACCCAGCCCTGTACGTGACTATGGCTATCTGCGCTCCACGTGGCACCCAGCGAAGCACCCACTGAAAAATACAATATTCTTATGCTTTTTTTTTTTTTTTTTGCAGGGGCAATGGGGTTTGAGCTTGAACCAGATTCATAGATCAAAGCACAACACTCCATGGGTGGTGGGATTCCCTTTTTCAGCCCACCACGATAGCCCTCCGTATAACCACTTGCCCAGAAAGCCAAATGTGAAAAAAAACCCTCTTTCTTTTCCATTCTACATCTTAAAAAGAGGAATCGGGGGTACCAGCAGCATTTCTCCCTCTCTAATGCTCTGTGCTCGACTTTATTGATGCTACCAGCTTTCCCATAGGTGCCTTCAAGGTTAAATGAAGCCAGAGGGGGAAAAAAAAAAAAGCAATTTTTTTCTTGATTCTACTCTTTATGGCATCTTTCACACAAACCATGACCTGGGACATCATCTATGTTAAAAAAAAAAAAAAGACTGCATAGGGTATAAGATACAGAAAACAACATCAAGAGACTTTTACAAGAAAAACAAATAAAGGGTTGAGCCATGATGTTGGAAGAGGAATTAAAAGGAAAGCAGAAATGTTTTTGGATGAGCCTAAAAGCGGAGGAGGTTTGTACGAAAGCTATCCTGGCTGCTTTGGAAGTACGTGCAAGGAGACACCTGAAACGCCCAGAGCCACTTGCCACCACGCAGGGAGGAAATCCAGGCATGATTTTTGGAAAAGCCGAAGTGGAGCCTCCCCGACGCACTGCACCTCACAGCGGGGCCGGGGCTTCGGGTGCGCAGAGGAGCCAGGATCGATGGACCAGCGTCTACCTTTACATCATAATGCAATTCAAAATGCAAATTAAAATAAAAAGGAAACTCCTTAACAAAAAAGATGCCATTGAGTTTTAGGTGAACACATCTTCTCGTCATTCCCTGCTTCACTCCAGCTTGATTGTCCGTGCCAAAAGAAGATTAAAAACAGTGACCCGTTCATCTCCGAGCCTTCTCCTTCACATATGTCTCCTTTGTAAAGTAAGTTCAATCTTCAGACGAGCTGAACTCCTTGCACGTAACTCAAGGGTGGCTGATGGTATTAATTTGCCTTGAGTTTTTGGTGGCAAAAGCCAATGATTTTATCTGGCTACCAGTTTCTCAAGGTCTGTATTTAAGCAGCCCAGTGCCAAGCCCGCATCTTCAGGGGACATGATCCATGCTGGTGGTACGTCATCCCAGCCCCAGCTTGCAGGAGCTCACCCTGGGTGTCCACGGCCACCGCCTGCCTTGATGAAACACCTTTTCCTGCAGAAAACAGCTCATCTCCTACCAAAGCGTGCAAAGCATTGGAAACCCAAGCAAACCTGCGTAATTCTTGTGACTGCAGGTGGAAAATGTTTTTGCCTGTTTCTACAACAAGGCCAACAGCTTCAACGGGACAGATCCTGCGGGACGCTGATGTGCCGCTGGCCTCGCAGCACTCATGGAGGGGTGTGCTGCTGGGAGGAGATGGATGTTGCTGCTCTCTGTGTCGCCATCAGAATTGTTCATTTGTTTTTCAACCTGCACAATATTATTTGGAGAAACCTGTAAAAACGATGTTGCTCTCCAAAAAAGATCTATAGAAGTTGGGATCTGTGCTTTCAAGAGTTTGTTGTCTACCGCAGAAATACCAAACAGAACTTAAATATGCATGGAAAAATTACATATTCATTGACTCTTAAATCTCCGCAAGGGAAGTATTTGGGCAAACGTGCAGGCTACAAAGCAGCAGTACCGTGTAGCAAACGGAGGGCTGAGCCAAGAACGGGAAGACCTGCCTTCTGGTCCTGCCTTGCCTACAACTTGCAGAGCATCTCTTCACATCCCAAACTGGCCCGTTCTCACTTGTTTTTGGGGCAGAGCATGTCCGTTTGCTTGCAGGGCTGTGTCCATCAGGCAGCTCTGCCCGCTCGCTCGCGGCTCTGCTGGCTCGCTTGTTCATGCAACCATCAGCTAAGCCAGACCTTCACGGCCACCCGCGTCAAAGCAAAAGCCTTTAAAAAGATTGCGTTTTCTTAAATGACATCTCAAATCCCATTTGGGGAGGAGCTGTGCTGCTAGCGGGGCCGGCGCTGCAGCAGGAGCAGCCACCCTCACTGCCGGGACGGTGGCAGAGGATTCAGGGCAGGCGGCACGGTGTCTTCGGGGTGGCACAAGGTCACGGTGTTAGTTTGCAGCATCTAGATGTGTCCACACTGCAATCATGATGCCGTGTTTAAAGCTGCTTTTTTTGGTTTTTTGGTTTTTTTTTTTTACAGATTGAATCTTCTTAGACTGATGTACTCTTCAGTGGTTAAATGAAGAGGGCGACAGGCCGCCGTAGCCAAGACTGTCCAAACGCGTTATCTCATCAAGCCTTGAGTCTCACCCTCTGTACGAGGCAAGACAAAACTGCTTTAGCTCTTGTAAGAGACCCCAGGGATATCGGTGGTTCGTTCCCCGCTCCGGGCTGAGGTCACAGTGCCTCCTGTCATGGCATGTGCTCCCAGGACGTGCAGAAGGAGGTGCGAGTCTCAGTATCTTGAAACGATGGGTGATCAGTGACTTGACTCCACATGAGAAGCGGCTAGGAGTTGGGCAGCAAGGGCAGGGAGATGGAATGGAGGTCATGGCTGGGACAGAAAGGGTAAAGAGGGTAAGTCTTCTGCTGTCCTTGGGTCTCCTTCTGTCCTTGGGTCTCCTTCTGTCCTTGAGTCTCCTTCTGCCTTTGGGTCTTCCAACCTGAAGAAAGCAGGGCTGTGCATGGCATGAGGCTAAGCTGAGGAGCTCCACACCTGAGCACAGCACTGGTTGTTCTGGGTTTCTGGAAACAGGACACTGGGGTTGGTGGGTCATCGCTTTGAAAAGCTGTAGCCGTTCTGATGTTGTGGAGCTTCCCCCAAACTCCCAGGTCCGTGTTCTCAGAAAATACTTCTTTTTACAAAATTTCATGCATCTTTCATGCAAAATATGCTCCTTGTGGGGACCAGATTCATGGCCTCCCTGCAGACATGGCTAACACCAAAGACATTGCAGTAGCTTTGCATTGCTCTTCTCACCCGTATACCTTATGGTCAGTTCTCTGCGCAGCTCCCAACCTTCCCTGCCTGCTTGCGCAAAGATTTTTGCCTGGGAAAGAGGAGAATTTGGTCTGAAAATACATCAGCCTCTGGAGCCTCAGTCCCGCTTCTCTGCTGGTTTGTTGAGTTTCTGTTCCATTCGTTGTCGTCGACCTCAGCCTTCTGTCACAGCTTCCCAGCCCTTTCCCAGCCCATTTCTTGCCTGTTGAATACCTGTGATGTCCAGAGACTGTGCTGGACCCCAGAAGACACCCTCCGGTATTTTCATTTTCTATGAGCCCTTTATTGCCTGCAACACCAATGCAAGGATGTTGGGTTGGACGAGAGGAGTTCATTTCTTTTCTGGTGTAAATTGCCTTTAATGCTCCAGACAGCCTTGCGTGGCTTTTAAACATTGTTGACATAAATAAACTACCAGCGATGGACCCTGCCAAGATGCGCATTAGCTCGCTGGCAGCGTGCTTGTGCGGTGGAGAGCTTTCAGCCACGGCTCCCCAGCTCCATGCCTCCTGGCACAGCCCCTCTGTGGTGGCTGGTGGTTGACCTTAGCCCTGCCATGTTGGGGAAGGAAGAGACAGGGGTGGCACTTGGACCCTTCCCAAGCACTGGGGACACTTCCCCGCTGCCTCAGCCCAGCTTTGCTTGACTCCCCTGCAAATGCACTTCAAATATTTTTGGCTCTACTGCTTTCCTGTGAGATGATGGTGGGGAAAGACCAATCAGAGGATACGGTCCAGGGCTACAAAAATGACATGTGATGATTTTGTCCAGACTGAATGAAAAAATAGCATCCTGCTTCCCCAGTAGGAAATCAGTGCTTATTTAAGAGATGTTTCTTTTTAGCGGTTCTCACTGAGTGTAGTTAATCACAACATTTCGGCTCCTCTGGCACTGCTCCATCATCTAAATTGTTGTTAATGAAATCAAATATTCCTCGTGTTCGATTTTTCAAGGTGTAATTTCAAATTGTATTTGCTTTGCCTTTGCACCCGGTTCATCCACACCCCTAAGACTTCCTTTTTCCTTTTTCTTTTTTTTTTTTTTAATGGAGGAATACCACCCACCAGCTCTGATTTATGCCCTTGTCCCCAGGAGCTGCAGCCCACTCACGCTCTGCGCCAGCCCTCCGAAAACACACAGGAGGTAGCAGAGAGGCAAGAAAGTTTTGCACAGCCTTAATCGCTCTTCCCTCAGAGCCAGGGCAGAGGAGGGTGCACAGCCACGAGTGATGGAGAAGGCAAAACCATTTGCTGGGTGTCTCAGTTTCATTTTGAGCAATTTGGCCTCCTTGGATGGGAGGCGGGACGTGGCCACGAGGTGCTGAGGGCACGACAGGCGCTTTCCCACTCTCTAGAACACCTTCTCCTGCAGGGGAGAGTGACCCAGGTACGCCAGCACGCTCTGTTTTATTCCCAAGCTAGCAGCACCTGCAGGACCTAAATGTTGCTTCCTACCCTGAGCCCAGCTCGGGCAAGGAGCCCCCAGTTATTCTCAGTCTGACTGGGGAGGGGTGTGTGCGTGTGTATATACATCTCAAAAAAAAAAAAAAAAAGCCAACAAAGCCTGTGAATGCCAAATCAGGGATGTATTCGTCAGAGATGTACTCATCTCAGAGCCCAGCTTGCCCGCCTGCCACAGGGCCACTTTCTCTGCCCCAACCAGCATCTTCGCCCACCCATTGCCTACAGCTGCACCTTGGTTAGAGCTGGGGGGACCATTGACACCGCCCTTCCCTGGACTTCCTGCAGGGACAAGATGACATTTCTACTAGAAGAACAAGCCCCGACCACTCTTCAAGGGAGGTTTCGCTTTTGGGAAGAAGCGGGAGGAGGGGCAGAGAATGGTTCTTCATCATGGGGTTGACCCTTCCCAAGGCAAGCCTGGGGAGATCCCACTGTGTCCCCCTGACCCAAACAGCATGTCCTGCCTCAAGCTCAGTGCCTCTTAGACAATCTCAGTCAGATTCTCAGGAGACTTTTCGTTGGTAGAAAAATCCCATTAAACCCCCTAATGCTTAATGATTTTCATCTCCAAGCTAATTGCTCCGTTACACATTCCCCCCGCCCCCCACCCCGTTAGTCCGTAGCTGCACTCAGGCACTGTAGGAGTAACAAATTTGGAAGGGACCTCCACGTGAAATGGCTTCAGTCGTTGCTGCGTTTTTCATAAGCGCAGAAAAGCATTGGCCACCAAATAACTTGAAACTCGTGGCGGAAGCGAAGGCTATGAAAGGTCCCAGAGAAGTGATGCTGCGGCACCTGACCCTCCCACCTCCCAGCCCACCCAGGCCCCCCGCCAGCATCCAACGCTGAGAGCCGCCCGAGTGATGACTAACGAGACTCATGCTGTCACCATCTGCTGACCACTCGTGGCTTCATGGCGGAAAAGTGAAATTAGATGTTTAAAACAAACCAAAAGGAAAAAGGCTGGAGACCGAGTCACAGTGAGCTGACCTAGAAATAGCAGAGCTTTTGCTGGACACCCAACAAGATGGGGCCTGGGCAGGGAACCTGGCTGGTCCCAGGTGATCTGGGCTTTTTAGATGAAACCGTAGAGGAACAGCCTATTTGATACCATTGAAATTTAAACTGAAGGCATCCTATTTTTCCCTTGTTTTTCAGAACTTGAGTACTGCAAGGGGCGGTGCATCTGCACACAGGAGCCTGGGAAGAAACCTCCCGGTTCCAGAGCTGGAGAAGAATCACCTGAGGAAGAGCCTGGCAAAGCAACCCAAAGATCTTTTCCCCGCTGGAGCATCCCGCCCTGCTCTGGTGGAGCAAGTGGGAACAGGCAATGCCCCATCAGGTGAGCAACATAAGGACAAGCATGGGGAGCTGCTTCTTGAGTTGCAGCTGCCACCAGCTCCTCCAGGTAGGGACTGGCCCTACTTTTCTGTCGGGAAGGCGATTAGCACAGTGCTGTCACTCACCACTTCTGAGGAGAAGTGATATAATTTGTTGCCCAGAGGTCTCCATCCTGGTATCACAGGGGAGGAGGAACGTGCTCAGCACCTCGCTGGGTCTCACCTTAAGTGTGGGCAGCTGAGTCCTGCCAAGGTGGACCACGCTCCACCTGGTATCTGACACCCGGATCTGCTGCCTGGGCATCTTAGAGGTCTTGGGGCTGAGGTGGTGAGGGGAAGCATCTAACCTGGTAAAAGCACCTCTTAGCAGATAAAAATGGATGAAGAAGATGACTTCATGTAAAGAAGGACATTTCTGGAGCTCCCTGCTGCAGGACAGCACTGAAGAGAAGCCCACAGATAAGGAATAAGCATCTCTAGGCAAGATGAGTGTCTGTACGGATGGTGTTGAAGTGGAAAGTGGGAGGTTGTATACCTTTCCCTGGCTGGTGCATTAGCTGGCCGCCCCATAAGTCAGCAAGGGCTGTGCGTGCCATAGCGTGGTGTACGGTGGAGGGGGGCGAGTTTTCCCCTTCCCGTGTAGTATTTTCCTTGGTTTTTAGAAAGAAATGTGCCAAAACGTGCATTTGCCAGAGCCCGGTGTAAATCGCCCCTCTGAGCACCGGGGGAGTGGACATCACTGCAGCTGGACTGGGCAGAAAGCAGTCGGAGCGATTTTGGCGGAAACCTGTCTCCGTCTCAGGGTTTGCAAGGCTAACAGCTCTCCAGCTGGTGTAAAGCGGTGTAAACGTGCCGCCCGCAGTAAAGCGACATCAGTTTGTGGCGCGAATCTGCCCCGGGGTTGTATTCTGTGGCTGTATCTCAGCTTCAATGAAAGTCTAAATACCAGGTGCAAAAATAAACTGTTTGGGAAGCAAAGGGGAAGGTGTTCCAGATAGTCCCGACTGCTCTGCCTTGAAATGATTTTTATCACCCTGGGCCCACGGATAAAGGCAAAGAGGACAAGGGGAGCAGCATTTTATTTTAAAAGAGCAGCAGTATTTTAATTACCCTGCCATGCTCTTATGTTTTGCTTCCACTAGGATGTGGGTGGCACGTCCGAAGTAGGACAGGCACCTCAATGTTCATCCCTGGAGGGGTTCCAGTTCCCATCTCAGCCAGCCACAGGCCGGGAAATTGGTGTCACCCAGTGCCTTTTTTTTTAAAAACGGAGGGGGAAGAAAAAACCCGACAGATTTGTACGCTTGTTTTCCTCTGCCCTAATTTCCCCGTGCAAGCGCTCCGTTTGTTTTCATTCCCCAGCCGTTGTAGCACATCAAAGGCAGCGCTTTGTACGCCTGGGCGCGTCTCGTGCTGCTCCTTCGGGCTGACGCGTGGCGGGATCACCACCCTACCAGGAGCGGAGGATTTGCGGTCCCCGATTCCCCACGGAGCAGAGATGGGGAACATTTCCCCTGCGGATCTTTGCTGGTCTTGGGTTACCTCTACATGGGGCTGACCCCTGTGCCGTGAGTCTGACCCATGGCTTGTCTTCGCTGGCAAAGGATCCGAAGACGCCGACCCTGGCAGGGATCTGCGTTGGCTGAACCAGGACCGTGCAGGCAGAAAACATCCCACCTACGCAGATGCAGAAAGGCCGGGGGATGCTGGTGATGGCACGGGCAGGCGGAGGCAGCCAAGGTAGGACTTCAGCCTTGTGGTGACACCAAAGGGATGGCACGTTCCCGTTACTGCAGCTGTGTCTCGCCTGGCCGCGCAGCTCAGCGAAACTCTCTCTCTTTGCAGATCTATTCCCAAGACCCCGTTTCCCCCAAAAGAAGTGTTGATGACGCCTTTGCACAGAGCGAAGGTGCCAGAAGCAAAGCTATGCCTCTCGGCACTCCCAACCCAGCGCGCAAGGTCTCGCTGGGAAAACAGAGTTTTCTTCCTTCCCTTGCCAATAAGCCCTGGCAAAATGTGATCTCCTCAGGGAAGGCTCAAGCTCAATTAGGGACAGTTGGACCTTCAATGAAAGTAGAAACCTTTGTGCAGCAGGGACTGAGCAAGTCCTTCCTTGCCTGGCTCAGAGTTGGGCTCTCGACCCATTCCGTGGGGAGCTACTCTGCATTTGCCTCCTACTCCAGCTCCGAAACAGACTTATCCCAGTCCATCTCCTCCTGGGGCAAGCCCTATAGTGGCTCTGGAAAGCACGTATTTCTAAAGACTCTAGGTTTTTCTGTTCTCAAAATATGGATTTAACAGTTTTCTGCTGGTATGACCAAGCTACATCCAGCAGCTCAGGCTTACTGAAGGAAACTAGTTGCTGCTGGAAAGGGAGAGAAAAAAAAACACGCTCCCAGCCCAGGTTGTCTTCTCCAGGCATGATTGTACACCATCAACATGTGCATGCAATGCTGCTTCGCGGGGGCGAGAGCTGTGCCCTGTGGCCCTGGTTTCTTTTCAGGGCTGTGATGGGCACTCTAGACTTTGCCCAGCTGTTTCCACGCAGGGCACCCTGAAAATCCAGCCCTGCTTGGCTGGACACTGGTGGCATCACGGGAGCGCTTGGATTCGGGGGTTATAAATGCCAGAGAGGACACGCTCATCTCAAAATCCAGAGGTGCGCTGGCTTTATCTCCATCTTAGGCTGATTTTTCTTGTCTTAGAGGCTGTCGGGTCTTCCCGTAGCTGCTTTGGGTTCCCTGGTGCCAGGTGGAGGTTAGGGTTAGGGTTAAGGTTAGGGTTAGGGTTAAGGTTAGGGTTACTTGTGCTGCACATTCAACACAGCCGAACTGTTTCTGCTCGCCCCTGGCTGCAAGTGGTGGGACGTGGTCCCAACCCCAGCTCCGGAGCACTTCTGTGCCTTCTTCCCGGCTTGGGGGACCCCTTGCGGCCCCCCTGCCTTGCTGCCAGAAGGGATTTTGCAGGCCAGAGCATGCAGGGGTGAGGGTGTCTATTTTGGGCCAGCTGCTGCTTAGATGCACAAAGATCAGCTTAATCACGAGCCGCTCCTACCTGTGTGCCCCACTGCCGTGGTACCCGACAGAGACCCACAGCAGCCCGGTTGGGAGAGATTAAGTGACTTGCCCAAGGCTGCATGAGAGACGTGGGCTGCCACTGCTGAGGTTTAGCATTCAGCTAATTGATACCCTCGGCATCGCATGGGCTGCTATAAAAAAGTATCAGAGAAGACCATGCGGGGGGGTGCGAGCATCTTGGAGAGCACAAACAGTTTTTAAATAGAAGCGGAGCCCCTGTTTCTTTCTTGAATGGGGTTGTAGGACTGGATTTCTCACTGCCAGGTTTGTTTATAGTCGGTGGAAGTGAGAGAAGGTACATGGCACATTTTGGGAGGTGGCATTGTCATAGAGACAATGTAATGTCTCACAGACCGTACTAAATACTGCTAAATATTTAAGAGCTTATAAATATTTTAAAAGAATCCCTGAGTAGTTATTGATGGAGTTTAATCTGGTGCTTGGGAAAAATCCTCCTCTCTGTGGGTCATAAAGAGGAGAAGAGATGCTTGAGATGCAGGAAGCGGGAGATAAAGGCCATGAAGAAGAGTCTGCATGGGGTGCAGGGATGGGAATCTGACACGAACAGGCATATAATGGCACTCCGAAGAGCCATGGGTGCTGCAGTCCCATGGGTGCTGCAGTCCTACCGGTGCTGCGCTGTCCTCCCAGCACAGCGCCCGAGAACCTGCGCTTTCGGCGTGTTTTGGGCAAGGGCTGGGAGAGGAGGGGTGTCGGTGGCTCACCCGCCGCGGCACAAGGCTGGGCTGACAGGTCTCGCCGTCTGCCCCCGCTCTGAGCCGGGAGCACTTGGCCGGGCTGGGCAGGTCTTGCCCTTGCAGACCCCTCGCACCTACGAAAGATTTGGGCTGTTTGCTGCGACGTCACAGCCTGGGCGCCAGCGGAAGCTCCTCTGCAGTGTTGCAGAGCCCGGCCAGAATTCACCTAAACGGCCGCCGAGAG
>NW_010511708.1:0-5011 GCF_000687285.1 Phaethon lepturus
CGGGCGGGCGTTGGGTGTGCGTTTGCTGTTTGTTTGTTTTGTTGGGTGTTTTCTTGTAAAACAAAGTCCGCTTCTCTTCGTGGGCCTCTCCTGGTGGAGGACTTTTTATTTTTAAATCCCGCTTGGTACCGCTTGCGGGAGAGACTTGCTCGAGTTTTGACGTTTTAGAAGGCGTTTCCTGGCAGAACTTCGGGTGCCTGTGCAGAGGTTTACAAGGATAGTATTACCGCTGGAGCATGATTGGAGCCATAAACAAAAAAGTGCAAATCTGTGTAAAACTGTGAGGAAAGAGTAATGTAATGGTGTGTAAACCCACCTCTTAAGGGCTGCTGAGTGTGAGAGTAGATAATTTTGGGTTGTTTTGTGTTTTTGGCTTTTGGGGTTTTTTTCTGAAACATTCAAGAACCAAGCAAAATCTTCCTGCAGGGACCCACTACCCGATTTTGACTGGGCACTTGTGAGGGAAGGAGGTAACTTTCTTCATCGGTCTTCCTTTCCTCCCCTTTTTAATTTTTTTCGTGCAGGTAACTCACTGCTGGGCATCAAGATCGTTGAAATACCAGCTGCAGAAGCAGACATGAAAAGAGCTGTATCTGGCTCCCAAGGTGATATACTGGCTTGAAGACTTGTACTGCTTTGCAGTTGGGTGTGAAGGCAGTGGTTAGTGGCAGCTTGCATGAGAGAAGTCCTGTCTCTTGTCTGTAGGTAGGCCTCTCAGTAATTCATTTTTTTCTGACGGTGCCTTCATTTGAATTGGCAATATTTCACCATTTTAGCAAGCTAGTGGCAGTTTTTAAAGCCCTAAATGTAGGTGTCATACAGTCATATTTGAGTTTTAACTTAGTCCCCTTATGCATCTTGTCTACCCCCAAAGCCTATCCCTTAAAAGAACCCTGAACCTCCATTTGTGACATATATCACAGACACAAAGTCATCATACCTCCTCCTATCTTGGAAATAAAACTACAAATAAAGTACCCTTGGCCTTTACTTTTAACTTTTTAATAATAAAACTTTACTTTCAAACAAAGTTTTTGAGTTTTCAGTTCATTTTATGGTTTTTTTTTTTTTACTTGTCTCATTTTTTAATGGTTATGTTTGACAATGCTGCTTAGGCCCTGCCTGTAAAGGCTAAGATAAAGACTGTGCACAGTGCCTTAAATGTTTTTTAAAAATGACATGCATCTGTTAGTTCCTGTGTAGATTTCAGAAAATGGGTCCTGTGCTTCCACATTAAATTTTTCTTTGTAAACTTACACTATGAGTGTTACTGTTTCTGTAGTAAACACAGGAGAGCAGGTCAATGTTCGAACTTTGATTCAGGCAGTAAATGCATTAGTTTCCTTAGTAGTTCACTTAGGTCGGAGCATAGCCAGAATCAATAGAAAGGTAAAATCCTAAATACAGTATGTCCAAAAAAGTGTTAATCTGTTAAAAAGGAATAAAAAAATCATTATAGTAATGTCAATACTTACAGTGGTAGTATTCTGCTATTATATGAAAGAATGTGTTTCTGCTGTAAGAGAGTATGCTGTTGTGGCAAAAATTTCAAGAAGGTGAGTAATGAGGTTGTATGGCAATTGTACCTGAGGTGGATGCATCCACTTTCTAATTATCAAGTTTTCTAAAGAAACTGTCTTTAATTGTATTTGCTGGCACAGTAACACCTGTACCTGTTAACAAGAAAAAGCTACATCAGTCAGGTATCTTGATTAATTGTTCTGATTACAGAAAAACGTAAGTATTTTGATCACAACTCTACCTCCTCCACCCTCCTCAAAAGCAGTGATACTATTTTTAGTGTGTAAACCACCAGTTCATGTTGGAAAACATAAGGCTTGTGCAAAACTTCTGAGTATTTGAAGTGGAAATAAATCCTGAAGACTACCTATATCAAAAAAGCCCACAAAAATTCAAGTGTAATACACAAGATTAACCTTTTTAGGGTTAAGTGGTCTGTGTTAAAATTCTTACTGTGCACATTTCCAGACGGTCAGGTGACCTGACAGGCTGACGACCTCAATTTGCTTTGCTTTACTCTGGCTCATCAGTGATTATCAGTGTAATGTTAGTTTACTTGATTCTTCAAAGCTACATGCAAACACAGGAAAATCTTCCCAATATAGCCAAACTGTTTAGATTTATTCAGTATGACTAAGTCTTCTTACTAATAGAATGAAATGGGATGAAAGTCCAAGCAGAGCTTTTAATTCATGGTAGACCATAGTTTTCTAGATGCACAAGTAAGTGGAAATGGTGATCTGACATTTATTTGAGCTGTCTTAAGTATTTGTCTCAAAAGTCTCAGCAGTAGTATTTGGTTTTGTTTTTTTTTTAAGGAGTGAAAAGCTGAGATTGAGAATTGTGCAATTGATTTTTTTGTTTGTTTGCTACTTTTTTATTATTTATTTTAAGCATGTTTCAAGTGATGAGGACTTTAATAACTTTTGAGTTGTGAGAAGCATACTGTGGTAGAGGTACAGTAACCATAAAAACTGATAGTTAATTATATGCCTACAAACCTGATGTATTCTTATTGAGAAGAGTAAACTTGGGTTACTGAGATGTAATCATGCAAGTAGACTTAAATCCTGCAAAGTCTGAAGAGCACAGTTAGCTTGGTGTACATTTTTTTTTAATGAATTTAACTTGCTATCTGGGCACAGATGAATAACTCTTTGCCGAGTTTTAAATTCATGGTGTTACATAGTACATATATGTGCTAGATGTCCAGGTTTCAAACAACTGTAAATTAGTTGCCTATAGTTAGCTCTTAGCCAAACAAGTCTATTTTCTCTGGCTTTGTAATAATATGTTAAAATCACTTTCTTTTTATTGTTCTTGCATGTGAGATAAGGTGAAAATAGTCAGGTGTGTATCAAAGTGTGCAACACAATGTTTTATGTATGCAGTCCTCATAACCTTTTTTTAACCTTTGTATGTTCATTTGCGTTTTCTTTACCTTGAAGCTAGAAAGTTTTCCACATCACTGAAACATACGTGACTAAGTTCTTTTCCTGGAGAGGAAAAGCTTCAGAATATGCTTTAGTGTTTTCTTAGGTAATATATGTGACTCAAAAATTGCAGTTTCCTATTTCACTACTTCATATCGTGCTCGAAACATGGATTCATGTACGTGTTTTTTATACTACTGATAGGAGCATCATGCACTATGTGTTTCACACAGAAATGACTGACTGTATTTTTCTTGTTCTGCAGGCGCCTTGGCAAAGAGGATAAACAAATTATAATCCATTTTGGTTTGAATATTAAAAAAGAATCTAAAGAGTTGAATAAATCCAGTAATTTAAAAGCTTTCACAATGATTTACATGAACAGCTGTTAAACCCACTATTAGTAACAAATTAATTGGAATGACTTAGTTACACGTAATTTAATTCAGGTATCAGCTGAGATTCACAACAGTTGCTATAGTTGAGCCTATAAGCCCTCAGAAAATAAAACGCCTCCCAGTGCTGGATGTCATCAAACAAAAGCTTTTCACCCTAAGAATATGAATTAAGTGAATTTTATTTTTTCAGTTCATATTCTTACGGTTGCAAAAGGGAAAATGAGCATATGTCTTAAGGCAATTAAATAATACCATATACCTGCTGACCTAAGTCATGTTTTATTGGTTACGTAAGTCAAAAGGGAGTATATAATCTCTAATAAATCATACGGGTCTTCTTACAGCCAAGTGAGTAGAGCCATCCATTTTCTGGATTTTGATATTTGCCACCAATTACAGGTGGGTTACTTAAAATGGCAAGAAGGATGATGTGTTATGCTTCAGGAGAATAAAGTGAAAAAGATACATGTTGATCATCTATAAATTTAGATGAGGCACTATAAAAAAGGTTCTTAAGCAGCAATGAGGGGTGAAATTCTAGAAAAGCCAACCAAGCACACAAGAGGGAACAAGGAATCCAAGTTATTTTTATATGTCAATTGCTGTATTTATTGATGGGATTTTACAATAGAGTGAACAGTTTCTGAAGCTAGGAAATTAAGCCTTAATGCCATGCTTCAGGGCCTTTTTTTGTTTCCATTAAAGTCAGTGAGAATAATTTTCTCTCCTCTATGGCTTGTGAATTAGCTTTTTGACATCATTTTTGGTCTTATAGTAAAATATTGGCTGCACACAGGCAAAGTGTTCAGGTGATTAGTAGTGTCGTAATTTAAATCCTGAAGTGCTTAATGGGTGGGTCCTGCTTAGCCTTAAACTATCAAAGATTAGGGCAGAAGGGATTGCATCCCCAGACAAGATCTGAAGTGTTGTATCTTGTTTGCTTTTCCTGTGTGATATGGGCTTCCTCTGTAGGACCATTTGCAACTTTTATTTATTTATCTAGCTTTCCATTGTTGCAGGAGCCTAAAATATTGGTTATGCTCTTGGTTTTCATTCTTGTCTGCCTGTGAATTTTCTGGCTATATTTCTTCATTTTACTACAGTTTGATTGTTACAGATTATAGGAGAAATTTTGTATTTATAGTGCCATTTGGAATACACATTCTGTCAAGCTTCTTGAGCAAGACATCTATCACTGTGTTGCCAGAAATAAGGGTAGAACAGAATGCAGTCACCCTTCCAGTGGTCCCCTTCAGTCTTGTGTTCCTAAGCTCAACCTCTTCAAAGATTGCAGTAATTACATCTTCAGATGGAAAAGAGAGAGAAGGAATTGTGCTTCTCTGGATAACAAGGTCGATAAGTCACTGGTCTGTAATGCTCCAGATTCAGGTTTTATAAGCGTATTCCCCACTCAGCATGCAACAAACTGGAGAACTGAATCTCCAGAGCTCAGATATTCTGCCTGCTTTGTGGATGCATGCCCTTACAGTTTTGTACCTACTGAGAGGAGTTGAGGAGAAATAAGTGAGCTCACTGACGCTCAGCTCAGAATGACTGTATGATCTGGGTAAACATACTATCAGCCTAGGTAGGTCACGGAGACTACTGGAGGCCAGCTCTTGTACAGTACCACAACTTTCCTTCCCCCCCCCCCCCCCC
>NW_010511708.1:5042-29815 GCF_000687285.1 Phaethon lepturus
CTGAATGGCTAGATCTCGCTAGCCAGAGAAGCCATAACAGTGTGCAGGAACATAAAAAGTAGCAACTCTGATTAGGAAGCAGAAATGGTGAGAAGGCAGAGGAGAGGGGCCAATGCCAAGCAGAGTTAGCCAGATGCTTCGTGAGTCCCTATTGCAGCCAAGTTGTATTGGATATATAGGCTGTTCTTGACTAGGGGAGTTGAGACTTTTCCTTGGCTATAGGAGTTAGTGTACCTCCCAACCAAGTCATAACTCCATTTTTGGAATTCCTGTCTTCCCTCCTGAAGCTACTACCCTGTCTTCCTCCGTACATGTGCAGACACGCAAACATGCACTGGTAGTATACCCCAGAACATGCTGTTGTGGACAGCCAATGTCAAATATGCTTTGTGAACAGTATCATGTAGGGCACTGACTAATTTTTGGGTGACGAAATAGTCCTTCATTAGGTTGTCCATCCACTTTTAAGTTAAGCATATGTTTACATGCCTTGAGGAATTAGATTCAGTGTGTTGTAACAAAATATATGAGAAACTGATGTAGCCTTATTTCTTATTTTATACTTGGAACTAAAATTTTCATAGCAAAAGATGAATAACAGATACTTGTTTTCATAAAACATTTGTACAACAAGAAATGCCACTTGTAAATAGTGATACGGTTAGATATTAGGCATATCTAGAAGGAAAGATTGTAGTCCCAGTACTGTCAGTGAGACTGATTTTTTTTTTTTTCCTAAACCAGCTAGTTCCACCTACTAAGTGCATCTGAAACATTTCACCTTGGGTTCAGTAAGGTGAATGATGCTCACAGTGACACTGCAGGATTGAAAGATTCCGAGATTTCTGTTTCATGTGATCACATACAGGTAAGACCACAGGAGATGTTCAAGGTCTACATAAATTCTTTGAGAGAATTGTATATGCTGAAAATGTCTATCCAGACATTATGCATAAAATTTTCTAAATCTTTCAGTGAATCTTTTGCTCTACTAGGATATCCCATATTCTTTCTCTGCCTTTTTTTTAATTTTATGAATTTCATTCCTTTAACCTTTCCTCATAAGTTAGCTTTCTGAACCTTTTAGCATTTTGATTTGCTCTTCAGGTTTCTAGATTTTCTGCATCCTTAGAGAAGTCCAGCACTCGGGTACATTTTTGTAGCTGTGGGTTTTGTAAGTGACAAATAGAAAGGCCATCTTTTACTTCCTAGTCCCAGATACTGCTTACCTTTGAATTAACATAAGAACTTAACTACCTTTTTTTGCCGTAGTTTTATTTTGTTCACTAATGAGTGATTTGTAATTCTTAGAATATTTTTTACTACTGCTGCTTAGTCAGGTCATTCCCCATTTTGTACCAAGCCAAAAGCTGAAAACTTTTGTTACCACTTACCCAATTTAAAATTTCTTTATGGATCACTCCTAGCTGTATCCTCATTAATTAAGAATAGTCAGTGTTATACTTCAGTGAAAGACATCAGTGGCAACGTATCTAGCCCATGAAGTGCTTACAACCTCTTCATACAGCTGGAAGATTTTTCTGCATTTTTAAGTATGAAAACTTGCTATCTTGCAGGCCTGATGAGGCAGCTATCTGCAAGAAGCTGCGTTACAGGGTGAATTGTTGTATTACTGTTTCAAAAATGTTGCATGTGTCATTTAGACCAGTGGTTGCTACAAGCGATAGGGAATGAGTAATATTAACGACCACATTTGACAGCCTGGCTTCATAATCCTTTTTCACTGCCTTTTCCTTTTCAGGCCAACAATTACACCCTCATCTGGAAAAAATTAGACTAAAGCGATTTTCCAAAAGCTATTAACAAGACTTTCAAAATTAAGACAGCTGTATATACTAATTAAGTAGGTTGTGCCATCCAGAGACTAGCCACCTTGTGTTATGGTCATGAAATGAGGTATGGTTAGGCTGTATTCTTGAGGTGCAGATCTGGGTGGGAAGCCTATATGCTTCAGGAAGCATAGAGCTTCACTCAGTAGATGGCACTCTTGTCACTGAATCTCTCTCAGCATCTTCTGGGGCGGTGTCTGCGCTAAAGCTTTTTAAAGTTGTTGGAATTGTGTTAAAACCTTGCTCACTTGCAATTTTTTAATATGTTTAGCTGGGTGATTGTTGTTTCTTGAAGGACCTGACAAAGGGGGGTGATGGGATAATGGTTTTAAACTAAAAGAAGGTAGATTTAGACTAGATAGAAGGAAGAAATTTTTGACAATGAGGGCAGGGCAACACTGCCACAGGTTGCCCAGAGAGGTGGTAGATGCCCCATCCTTGGCAACATTCCAGGTCAGGTTGGATGGGGCTCTGAGCAACCTGATCTAGTTGAAGATGTCCCTGCTCACTGCAGGGGGCTTGGACAAGATGACCTTTAAAGGTTCCTTCCAACCCAAACTATTCTATGATTCTGTGACCTGCGTATTCATCTGATTTTTCTGACTTCATTAGATCCAGGAAATAAAATACATTATCTAGTAGATCCAGTTAAATACATTTTTCCTGTCTGTTCAACCCCATCTTTCTTTAAAGATCCTGTTCTGTTTGTGACTTGAGGTAACTTAGAGAAGTATTATTTGATAGTCAGAAACTATGGCTACAGCAACTACAAAACCTGGATCTTTATTCTTACATGGCATAGCTGATATGTTCTTCCAGCTAAGCTCCTGTATGCAACTCTTAACTAAAGTTAAGCACAACCATGAACAAAAACAGCAAAATCATTAGACCCTGTTACTGAGTTCCATGCATAAAAGCCATTGTGACTTCCTCAGAACTGCACAAAGTTCTCTGCAATCCACACATTTCACAAGTTTGTATAACAATTCTCTTATGTCCTTTCGGATAACTATATGGCCTTAGAATTTTTAGAGTGAAATTTGTCACTGGTGTTTTTGGATTAAGCCAAAGAATGAATGAAGTTTAAGTATCTTTTTTCACTAAAGATCTGTTGCAGAATAAATATTGTCTAACATCCAATCATCCAATTGGTACAAAGTCCCTGGGAACAGCAGGGCTGTTTCTTTTAGTTCTGGATATGTGTGACTTTCAAAAATATCTTCTAAATTAGCTAAGTTTCTTGGGTTTTACTATGATAAGAAAAGTTAACAAATATCCTTTGTTCCATTTTTAGCTCTGTTATTGGTATTTCATTTGAATGCTTGTTATAAGTTTGTATTAGTAGATTTATGTGGAAGCTTAAGCATTTGGATGTGCACCAATGTTCAGCAAGTCTAAGACAGCAGTGTATCATGTTTTGTTTCTACAAAGACACAGGTACTGTACCTGGTAGGTGAACAATTAGTGGTGTGATTAGGTTTGATACCAAACTTTTAAAGCTTTGGCAGAGATGTTTTGATGAACTGAGGCACAAGGTCTACCTCACTGCAGTGCTGCCCTTCCAGGAGATACCAATAAATCTAGTCATGCATCCTTCTATATCCTTTTCTTACCACACACTATTTACAAAATAATTTCCTTTACCAATTTGATGAGTTGAACTCTTATACATATGAATGTTCATATATAAATGAGTAGATACTGTTTCCTGCTCAGTGACCAGAGGACCGAAGTGTCTTAAAAAACAATATTGCTAGCAAATTATGAAAGAAAAAACAAAGTTGGACTTGGTGTACATAGCCATGTAGGAAGAAAAAAAACCCAAAACAACAAACCACAAAAACACCTATTGGTCGAAGCAGATAATACAATCCATTAAACAATATTGATCTGTTTGATATCATTGGAGAATACATTAGTGAGTAACTTAGTACCCTATTTACCATGGCTTAAATTCAGCTTCCCTGTTAGCATTTCAGTTTTCTGTTGTATTTACGCTTTAAAGTCATTGAGTAATTGTCACTTTAGCACCCTTTAGTGATTTCTAATCAAACATGCAGAAGAAACGCAAACAAAGAAAAACCCTCAGTTCAGTCTTCATTCAGTGCTCAGATTTGGATAGGAGAGGGGGAGAAGTTTGTTTTTTCACTCATTAACTGGAATTTTTTGCGTATTGTTTTATTTAGAATGAATGGATCTTTTTACACTGCATTTTTGTTTTCCATATCAAATGCCTTGAATTGTTACGTTAATTAGCACAGAGAAGTCTGCTTTTCGTTTAATCCATTTATATTTTGGCATACATATCCTTGTTTTATCACTACTTTCTTATAATTTACATTATAATAAGTTTTGGAATTAATGTTGCTTAATAATTTGTTCTAATAAAATTTCTTGTAGGTAAATAGTTGTTATTATACATTTCTGAAGAGTTGCAGTGTATGAACCTAAGAAACTTGGGGAAGTACAAACATTTTTGTGTTTTGTCAGTGAATGTTGTGTCTCTTGTATCTCTTGTACTGCTTATGTCCATATGAAAGATTTTTTCTCAGTACCTTCTAAAATATGTTGTATCTAAAAATATGATTAATCAAAGGGTTTAAAAACTAGCTGGTTATTTGTTTTAGCAGATTGACAAGGTTTTTTTAAATTGTCTTTATTTTCACTTGTTAATGCTTTCAACAACTGCAAGACAATAGGTGCAGTTTTTCAAAGGTGTAAGGTAGAACTATCATTTCCTATTTGTGTTTGAGACAGAGAAAATGTTGGTAATTTAAAATTGTTTCAAAGTTGTTACAATACAGTGGGGTTTTTTAAAGCAGATGGAGGAAAAATGCAGGAGAAGAGCTCTGAACAAGCTGTACTGATTTCTTGAACCACAGAAAAACATAATTTAAACTTTGCATTTAGACAGCTGTTCAAAAACATTGGTTCAATTTGATTTCTCCCACTCATTGTTAGCATCAGTGTTTTGCCTGGAAGAAAAGTAAAATTTTATATTTAGAAAGTAAGGCTTGGATTCTGTTAAGTTTCATTAGCATCGATTGTCACACATCTTTGGACATGCATCTTTCTCTTCCTGATAAGTTTCCTTGTGAAAAATACATAAATTGTGGTGGAGGGAAGAGGATAAACTAGCTAGCACTTTTCAAAGTTTAATGAATGATTTTTCGTATTAGGGTCCTTGGACTTCCTGGGATAGTAATTTTCTGGGACCACATATAGTTTCTAAGATAATGCACAAGTAAACAAACCAGGATGGGATATGGTGTACAGTATTTATATACAGAGAATCTGAAGTTCTATAAATCCAATGGAAAAGTTTGAAAGACACTGATCTGAAATTATACTTCAAAAGGGGTTTTAATGCAGTTGCTCAGAAGTTGCTATGCAGATATTCAAGTACAGAAGGCAGAAATGTACCTGAGATCCTGGCGCTGCCCTTGTTTTCCAAAAATACATTGCAAAGTCACTAGCATTTGAAAAGCCTAACAGGAGATCTTCAGCAACAAACTAAAACAAGTGTCTTGGCTAGGCATGTGTACATAGGCATTATGAAAATATGTTGAGGCTGTTTCCTGCTAGTGAAGTGGTGTCTTGTAAAGAAATGGTGTCGGTGTTGCATAGTAAGAAGCTGTCTTTTTCAGTGTTGTCCTTCTTTCTTCCCCTCCACCTTTCTGTTTCAGTGCATGTGACTGGACTTTGTACCCGTTTACCGATAATAAGTGCACAGCCATCTTGTTTGAAAACTAGAGACAGAAACTGAAACCATTCCATGCTGTAAGGTAAAATGCTGCTCCTGCCTCAAAGTCTATTACATCTATATGTAATTTCATTGTAAACATTGAGGTCATGTGTAGTTGGAGTTCATATTCTTTCACAGCTCAAAGCAAATTCTTCATGGCAGGGAATTAGCAATTATAAGAAGTAATAACATGTGCAGTGTTGTCTTTTCATCAGTAACTTAATGCAATGTAATTTATAGAAGAAAGAAAAAAAAGGATGCTAATACTGTCTGCAGTATTGTGTATATATATTATATATATAATACTTGTCTGTAATACACTAGCAACTGTAGTGGCAAATTATTTTGTAAGAAAATGCACTTCAGTAAGTATTGCAATGGAGTAGAACATTCCCTGCCTACAACAGGTTAAAAAGAGTATAAGCTTTAGTTGAATTGTGAAAGCGTTTTGAACAAAAACGCAAGCAGGGTGTTTGTGAACTAGAACATTTTCCAGCTGTGCAGCAGCAGTTTTTCTCTTACCACTTAGGCTCTGGTGTTTACAAAGTAATGTTAAAAGTGTATGTAATTTTGATTACGGACTCTGTTTCCAGAATCAAATGGAAATTAATTGTTAAATAGTTTTGGAGTGGACTAGGTTCTGAAATAAGCTTGTAGTTTTGAAGTGACTCTGGTTTGTGTGCATTGTATGCAATATGATAAAATCCGTTCGATTCAAAGGTAGAAGCCTGCAAAACGTAACTGTGATTTTGTAAGTGATACTAAATAAATCTAATATCTTCCCTTGTAATCTCATACACATCTAACCTGCTAACTGGGGGTAAACACAACTAGTGATATATATATATCTATATATATAAGTATCTATAAGAGAAATCACTGAGATAGAGAGGATGGCAAGGAATAATAGAGAAAGAGAAAAGGTAAGGAAAAAATCACTTCTGAATGGATTGTATCTGCCAGGCTTATACAGAGAGACTACAGTTGGGCAACTGTGCTGAGACAAGAAGAAGGAAAATGAAAGAGGAGAAGCCTATTTAACCGTGTTGAACAGAATCTGACTACACATACTGCCTGCTACGCAGTTTTGTAATGACTCGTTAATAATATGGATTCCATACATTCTGTTTTCTCACGAACATCTTTTTTGCTTCTGCCTTTAGGGTTTCCTCCAGGTGGATTTTAGTAAGTGCAGACCTGTACCTAGGTGTTAAATCCCTGTCAGACCAGCAGCTGAAGGCTCTTTTAATCCCAGGAGAGCCACAGTCACCAATAGGGAGCACTGTATACTGCTGGCTGGTGGAAGAGCCTATGTTGTGGGCAGAGGAGTCATGGAGGAGGCAAGCAGAGAGATGCAGCAGCAGCATCAAGAGTAGTAATGGTAGAGTGGTAGTGACAATAGCCGTACCTGGGCAAGCAGAATCGGAGGTGTCGAGAAGCTGCATCCCAAGAGGTATTCAGTCCGAGTTTAGATCGATGGCACATTAATGTAGGTTTCTTGAGTAGGAAGGGATTTGGAATAGGAGAGGGCATGGTTTAGAAAGATTAGAGTTGCAGAAGAGTTTATGTATGAGAGGAGATTTGGGGATGTGGAGGAATGAAATAAAATTAGGGTGAGAAGAGGGGTAAGAGGAAGACAAGACATTTAAGATGGATTGTTAAGATGCTTAACAAGAATTGTGGCTATGGCACTCTGGGCTGTGAACATAAAAGTTTGAACTACTTCAAGTTCACAGTGATAGTGATCCTGGACATCCTGGACTAAAGCTTTAAATTAAAAAGTAATGGTGTAAAAATGCCCTCATCTTTCTACCATGCTAAAGAATTGGTTGATTAACCATATTCATAAGGAAATCTTAGGGCACAGAGCTCAGACCGACCTGTTTTCCTCTGACATTGTCTTAAACTAAACCAGTTGGTGGTTGTATGGTGTTGTATGCAAGCATGCTTTCTGCAGGAATCCTTAGTGTTACAAAATGTAATTAGAAGTCAAAGTCAGTAAACTAGAAGGCTACTTTAGCCTCTTGTGGGGTTGTTTTTTTTGGTAATGTTTATGTTCTGCACTGCTGACAGAACTGGCAACTATGATGAAGAAAATTAGAAGCTGCTGGTATGGATTAGTCATTCACAAAAATTATTCTTAGCTATGTAAGAAGTATCACATCTCCCATTCATATAAGTTATTATAATAGACAAATGGATATTTTGTCTATTATAGCAGTTGTCCAATAACAGTAGTAAAGTATTAGTCCTGAAAAATGTGTGTTGGACAGAGGGACTGGTATGTTCTTTTTCACTGATGAACAGAATCCATCCTTTAAAAACATGAGGTTGTGTCTAACTAAAGGCACAGAGCAAAGGACAATGTCCTTTCTTAAAAACTTAAAGACATTCTGATATGATTGGAAAAAGCGTATAATTCATTTCAAACATACTTGCAGCATACTCCAGGCCAAAAGATAATGAGACCCCTGCAGCTATTATTGAGAAACTTCTCAAATGCGAAAAGGAAATTAATACTGGTGTACCACAAGAAAATATGTACCACAAGAAAATGGAAAAAAATGTCTTTTTGGAATACTTTTTGTATTTATTTGTGCTCTTGAAATGTCATACAAAATAAGGTGAAAATGAAGTGAATTAATATAGTCTTGAGCTAATGATAATTTTCCTTCATTTTGTCATGTTGGGATTTTGCCTCTTATCTCCTATGTGCAAAGGGATGGTGTTCTGATATAACTGCAAGAATTACAAGTTTCCTAGAGTCCCTATTAAAGAGAGAAAGAACAAACTAGAGAAAAGAAAAAGAAAGGGGGGGGGAAGTGGGAAGGGATGGAAGGAAAGGAGCAAGAGTTTTCTACTCACACAGGGCAGAAGGAACCTGGGTACCTTGTGGCTTAAATTGCTGGTTTTCCTGTATTGCTGCAATACAGTATATTAATTTCTACACTGTTTGTTTGAGATACTTTTTTTTTTTTTTGTCAGACTCTAAGGACCCACTTAGCCTCTTCTTGTATTGTAGACAGGTATTTTTAGTCTTAGGATTTGCTGTTTCAGATAGCCTTCATTTTAAGACTTTCATTCTACTTGTTGCCTATTCCTATGATGTTTAAATTCTGTCTCTCAAATATTTCACCAAGTTAACTATATTAACTTTTTTCTCTTGATGGGGTAGTAAGTCAGCTATTCCTTTGTATACTTACTGAAATTAGGAAATTATTAAATTTTTGGAATTGGCTAACGTATATGCCTTATTTTGTAAATGTCTTTGCCCTTTGGTTTGCACATTTTGTTTTTTTTAAGATTCTGACCTGTGCAGTTTGAAATCAGGCAGCTATATAACCACTATGCACCTCATAATCCGTCTTTTACTAATTGTATAGCAAGTGTTCTTTCCAGGGTAAATATTTGCCTGATTTGTAAGACCTCCCAATTCATGATCCATGTCATTTTTTTCCAAATCTGTTTTCCAATAGTTGTATTTGATTTTAAAGCAATTTTGTACTTTTAGTGTTTACAATGAATAATGCTAGCGGAGTATCTCTGCATTAGAGCTGGTTAGAAAATGATTTACCATTTATGTATTTATTTATTTATTTATGACGCTTTTTTCCCATCATGTTGACTGGGGCAAAATAAAAATTATGAATGGATAATTGTAATCTCTTTTCTCTAATTTTGCATTAAGTCTTAAAAATGGGGCATTTGGGGGGTAATCGTTTAATCCTGTTCAAAATAGCATAGTAAAAATATCTTCTTGCCCAAAAGAACAACAAAAGTGGAAGTGGTTTGGTTTCACCTTGTAAATGCTAAACAGGCTATTTTTCTAAGTGTAAAAATAAAGGAGAACAATTTCATTTTTAAGTTGTGACATTTCAAAAAACTTTTTTTGCCTTTTTTTTTTTTTTCCACCAGAATAATTTTGTCAAAAAATTCCAAATAATTTTTCATGAGACATGCTCATGACTATTTGCAGAGTGAGGACATACCATTCCCTGAATATTAGTTGCATGACCGAAGTAACAAAAACCATTTTCCTTTGTTTTAGAAACTGCAGAGAAGGAATTTGGTCTTCAGTAAGCAGCTACACGTATTTATGTTAAATGTCTCGTAGTTGTGCAAATGAAGAGGAAGGAGAAGCTATTCTTTCATGTCTTGTGAACCTCCTGCTTACACCAGCAACACCATAAGTCATTTGATCTCAAACTGAATCAGTTTTTACTTAAAAAGCTTTTCCATTTCTATCCCAGTAGAAGGCTCACATTTATGATCTGGATGGATTGGATCACAGCAAAGAAACTTTTAGCTAATGGTAATCAATGAAAGTAATTTGCCATTGGATTCATTCATCCCTTTTCGTTTTAAGTGCAGTGGGGTGGCCCTGGTGAACAGCCAAAGACCCGCACAGCTGCTCTCTCACTTCCTTCCCTCTCCTCCCCAGTGAGGTAGGGGAGAAAGAAAATAGGAGGAACAGGAGTGAGAAGATTCATGGGTTGAAATAAAGACAGGGAAATCTCTTACCGAGTACTGTCATGGGTAAAACGACTCGGGGAATTTAATTTATTGCCAGGTAGCATGAATATTTAATTACTGATTGGGGTATTGGGAAACAGCAACAAAAGACTAGCATTTAGACATGCAGGAAAAACAATGTTCCTCCCACTTTCCCCAGCTCAACTTCAGATTACTCTCCTCCACCTTCTTAGCCTCCACCTCACACCTTCACTCCAGACATCTCCTCCTGCTGTGTTACTGCTGCAGGTTGTGCTCAGTCCCTTCAGTGAAGCACCGGGTGGCACAGGAGGATGAAGTCAGTGCTTAGCTGTTTCCCTCTGCCTCTACTTGTTTCTCGCTTTTTTCCTATCCTCTGGTGTGGGTCCTCCGGCAGTCACATTCCCTTTGGGCATGTACCTGCTCCAGTGTGGAGCACCTCCTACTATGGGGGCCTTGTTCTTCCCTCCTCCTGTCCGTCTGCCCCCCACTGCCCTTCTCTCTGTGTTCCCCCTGCCCTCACCCTGCAGTGTTTTTTGCCCTTTTTAAATCTATTTCCCCAGGGTGCTGCCAGCTTGGTGGTCTGTGTCCTGCAACGGGTCCATTGCAGAGCTGGCTGGGACGGACTGTGTTTGGCACAGGGCAGCCCCTCGTCTCTTCTTACAGAGGGCCCCTTTGCAACCCCCCGCTGCCACCGCGGTGACACCTGCATCCAATACATTACCATGAGAAAGTGGTATTGGTTTCTGTAAGTTTGGTAAACTGAGATAATCCGAATGCAGATAGAAGTGATATGTTGTTTTGATAAACATGGGAGGTGTGGTTTTTTCTTATACGGTAATGCTTTTTCTAGTACATGTTCTTTACAACAGTGTTTCTGGGAAAGAACGCAACTTTCCTCTCAGGGGATGGGACAGATGGAACAGCTCCTTATGGACAAATGAGAGGGCTGCTCGCAGTAGCGCTTTCTCCATCAAATGATCTATCTATATTGTATGATAAGTACACCATTACTCTCTCTTGTCCTACCCCTTATGTGACAAGACAAATATGTGCATCACTGTCCTATCATGAGAATGAAAGCGTCTCCCATGGTGTGATGGGGATCAGGGGAACTTGATATTTGAGCATGTGAGTAGGTGCATTCCAGTGACACGACCAAAATGTACACTATCTATGTGAATTGCTGGATAGTGCCCATACACTTTAACAGAGTTGTTCTTGTCATATGTCAGGAGCTAAAGTGTTTTTTCTTCTGTGACAAGGGCCTCATGAAAGAAGGTAATAGGATCTAGCAAGGACCAGCCAGCCACAGGCTGTTTTTGTTGCCTTGTGTGTGTGTAGCCCTTAGGCAAGAGGCCAGTAGGGAGTAGGCTGTGAACCACAGTCAGGCTGAGCTCACAGTCTGTTGGTTGGTCACTTCTGACACCACCTCCCTTGAAATACCATCTGCTTGTGTAATAGTGAGGAATGTGATTTCTATTCTGTCAGAACTCTCTCGGAGGTAATGTTTATTTATTTGATCAGACTTGTGATTGTAACATAAATACAGGGTTGGCTAGAGCTGACTTCAATCAGAGAATTACCAATATTCCTATAAAATAATCCTTGCTGTTGGATGTCATCATTCTTATATCAAATATCTTTTGTTTGAGAGTAATGAAAGAATAAAATATTTAAGATGGAATATTAATCAGATTGCCATACAGTCTGGAAAGGAAAAATACTTATATGCATCCCTTGGAGGAAGATTTTGCCACTAAAACTCATGAAGAGTTGTCCCTAGTCTCAGATTTCAGTGGAATTACAGAGTAAGAAACTGTTATGCCAGTAAGGTTGGTAGAGCATGTTATACTAATTGAAAAATGTAGTGGTATTTACTACACAAAGTTGTTTTTTTCATATTTTATGGATAGTGCACACAGGCAACCCACCATCAAGGTGGGTTTTATTTCATGTAAGTTTATTCCTTTTGTATATATCTAGTCTAAACTAGGTGTTTAGGCTCTCTTTCTAGTCTGTGGAAAAAGATCATGAGCATCACTTCCAACATTTCATTATACCAATCTTAAGAAGAGATGAATCATCTTCTTAAGGTGCCTGTCTCTTCCTATTAATTAGAGAGGAAGCCTAGATAATTAGCTCAGACTAAATGCATGACTTTAAGATGAATAATTTCAGAGGGATTGGTTTGCAGCATGAGTGCCTACTTGATATGGGCCATCTAGACATTTAACTTGTACATGGGTGAAAATACTGGCTGAATGCAGCCTTTTCTCAATTTTTGTATGTGGTACAATTAGCTGTATTGATTGAGAGCCCTTGAGTGTTATCATAATGCAAGTATAAATAACAATAGGGCTGTTTTATAAATAATAATCCCATACTTTGAGAACAAATTACTGCAAATGCAACTTCTTTTTTCTTTAAATGAAACATCCTTTTGGAAATAGTATAACATACTGGATCATTTTATTGATGTGCTGCTACTTGCTAGCTTTATGTAGCAAAGAAAAATTAACTGTCCATTTCACTGCGATTTCTCTGGTAAACCATTTTGACTAGAAAATGCACTAGTATTATGCTATAAAATCCAGAGCTTTGATCTTGACAGAGTCCAGAGGATGCTAATGAGTAACTCAGGGGAGAGGCATGTTTTTTGGGGGGTTTTGAATTGTGGTTTTTTTTCTCCTGTTAGTTTTCATATTTTTCTCTGATAGACACTTAAAAACTACCATTTCAGTGAAAAAGGCTTAGAATTTGCTTTCAAACTGAATGAAATTAAAATCTAGTCTTTAGATTTGTCTTGCTGTTGCTCCAAAGACTTACAGCAGGACTTACATACCAGCCTTTAGACCTGTGTACTATCCCTGTGACGGCAGTGTATTGATGGAGTTTAGTGTCTTAGTCCAATGCTATGTGTAATTAGACTTCTTTTTTTCCTTTTTAAACATTTTATGGACTATTACTTTGAATATGAATGGAAACTTGGAAGAGACCAGTTTGGCTATAGCTGGGTGAAGGTGAAGAAACTGTAACCATCAATGAGATGAAGCTATGGTTTATATGTTGGTCCAATTCAAATGGACATAACTAATTCTGTTAGTTCCATGTGTAAGACTCACATTCCTGCAGAGCTGTACAGTCTTTATCTGCTTGCTTATCATAGAAACAGAAGTACAAAGTTTTAATCACACGAGTTCTTCTTCCTCATGTCCATTTGACACTCTTGAAAAAGGCAGTGTCAAAAATAGTCATTTCACACACCATATATCTCTGGTATATTAAAAAAAAAACCTGACTCGACAGCTTTCAAAACTATTAATTAAGCTAGATATCATGGATGGTTTTAGCTAAGCCCTCGAAGTATGTAAGCAAGTGTCATATTATGTTGGTTAATACAGCGTTATAAAGTTCTTATCCTAATAGGCATACACATTAAAACAGATACTTAATAATAGCATATGTCAACAGCTTTACACATATTGTCAGTCAGCATCATGTAATATTTACTGAAGCTGATATGGATTTCAGAAACGAAGCTTTCTCATCTCTCTCTGTTCTATCAACATCTAATGGTAATTTATTATATATTTACACTAAACACAAAATGTATTTGGAGAGATACAGACCTAAAATCCTTGTGAAGTGGCGAACTGTATAGACAGAACACAACTTGCATCCTTCGTATATGCTTACACCTTTTATTAATGTGCAATTATTGCATCTGAAAGATTGCTTTTAATTGTTTAGAACACTTGCCTCTGGTTTCAAGGAATTGACATGACACAGTCACTAGGAGTTACTAAACCATGTCCCTAAGCACCACATTTACACCTCTTTGAAATACTTCCAGGGATGGTGACTCAACCACTTCACTGGGCAGCCTGTTCCAAGGTTTGATAAGCCTCTCAGTGAAGAAACTTTTCCTAATACCCAATCTAAACCTCCCCTGGCGCAACTTAAGACCATTTCCTCTCATCCATTTTTTTAACTGAAAAGGTTTTTCTTTTTCAGTATGGTGTATAACTGGCAAATAGGATGTGTTATCTTGTGATTCTCCTTTATTATATTGCTGACCGGAGCCCATGTTCAAAATTAAATTTCTACGGAGCATTTTGCTAACAGAAGGAATATTGTGAAACAGTAGTCATGGAAAAGAGTACATACTCTTAATATGTGTGTGTAATTGTACAGGTTTTTTATTACAAATAAAATAACAGCATTATATCACAAAAGATAAGATTATCTTCCATACACGTTATAATTTTCTACCAGAAATAATGTTTATTATTTATTCATACTGCCATTAAGTTCTGTAATTTAGTTGAGATGAAACTAGCAAATTCTTGAGAGACCATTTTAAAAAGATACTTAAATTGAACTTACAGCTGATGAAGGTTCTGTGGCTTCATCTCTATTTGATTCAGACCCACTTATTAATCATGCTTGAACAAGAAACATGGTTATGTGTTGTGGTGCTTTTACCAGCTCATGTTAAGTGAAATTTTTGCCCTAGAATGAGACAACCTTTAATAAAAAATACGTATTTTTATTTAGGTACATAGTTACCTGAAGATGCATATTGAAATCTAATGGCACTTTTCAGAAAAGCATTCCAGCTATTTGCAGGCACAGATTCCAGTTTGCAGATAGAGACAGACCCAGCCCTCTGCCCACACCCTGAGGGGGCTGAAGGCAAATCCCTTCCAACGTGGAAAACCAGTAGTCGTCCTAATCTGGTGCTGAATCTGAAGGGCCTAACCAATAGGTAGGATGCAAGATTCCCGTGTCACTTAGGCTTTCCCAGAAAAAAAACCTCAACAACTAATAAGCATGTCAAATGTTGCTGGACCTGAGAAACGGGAGGAGCACATCTGGCTCTCAGGGCTGGAGAGGATTCTGAGAAGGTATCTCAGCAAAGAGGAGGAGAAATGGCAAAATATTGAAAAATCAGCATTAAGAAATAGTGAGTTTACACTATTAAAAAAAAAAATAAAATACTAGAAGCCGTCGTATTACTGAGGCTGAGACACCAGTGATCAATTAGGATGTTGTATCTGACTTTTTGCATGGTCTTAAGTTTGTTGCAAATGCAAAGTAATGTTTGTTTGTCTAAATGAATTGGTATTAGGAGCAGGCCAAAAGCATGTGGTTGTATTTCTCTTTTCACAGTTACATGACATAAAACATGCAACAGATATGACCAACTTACAAGAGAGGAATTAATGGAAAGATTTGAATGAATCTAAAGCTGGTATCAGAAAATTATTAATAAGCATATAATGTTATTTTACTATTTGTTGTAGTTCAAAAACTGACTTTTTTGTTTCTCATGAAGCTGAAGAATTTTCTCTTTAGAGAAACTTACGGAGGGCAGGGTTTTCTTCTTCTGTTTGTTGATTTACAGTATGATTTTTATTAGTCTTAGGGAAATGTTTCGAGTTCTGACATTCAGTTAAGCAAGGTAAAATCTTTTTTTCTTTCTTTTTTGCATACCACTTAAGGATAGCACAACATTTTTTAATGAGGTGAATATCTTTAAATGTTGCTTATTTCATCAGAAAATACTGTACCTTCAAGGATAAAGTATATTAAGCATTTTCTCAAAGGGTTCTGTTATATTAAAAGAGTAATTTAGAGATAAATTGCTTAATCAAACTGAATAAAAATGCTGGGTTGATTCACTTGGGAAGAGGCTTCCATATGATCTGCTAGCATTCTTTAACGTAGAAAATGAAAAATTAAATGTTTGGTAAATCCATACAAAATATTAACAAATAGTGAATTATGTATAATATTTGTTTTCATCCATTTGTTCTTACAGAATTACATTTAATTTGTTGTAATACAAATACAAATATGTATTAGAATCCCAATAATGTAATTTAAAGATATGTAGAAAAAGTAGGATATGTGTGTATACGCACCCACATCCATGTGCAGATGTGGGTATCAACACATCTATGTATGTATCCATGTGTATATGTTCATATACAGTGATTAAAATGTAGCAGTTTGAAATAGCATGTATGAAATTCGAATTTTTATATGGCTCCTTGTAGCAAATTAAACAGTTTCTTAAATCTGCTCAACTTAGCAGCATCATTGGGAAGGAAGGAGGTACTATTAGTCCTATTATATCACAGGGAAAGTGAAGCAGGGATTAAAAATTTCACTTATGTCGCGAATGAGTAATTTAGGCCGCTTAAAGAATCACCACCAAAGATATCAGAAAGTGAATGATTTTAATATAAATTTATAAAAAGCGTGACAGCAGAATTCTATGACAAGGTCCACTCTTACTTATTCAACATGGAAAAGTTATACAGGGAGAAACCAAATTACAATTAAATTGGAATGATTCACTTGTGTATCAAATCGAGTTATTGTGTATACTGAGGAGAGAAAGTAGGGGAGACCCTCCCATTGAGTCACAAGGTTCATAGTGGACCGAAATCCACCCCTGGTCCCAGACTTGGTCAATGGTTTATGGCTGAGGATTGGGAAAAGGGAAGGAAAATGAGGGACACCCTCCCGTTGAGTCACAAGGTTCAGAGGGGACCCCCTTGTTTTCTAAACTCCTCCTCTGAGAGGAGGCTAGGTGCGGCTGAATCCTCTCCTAGTCCCAGTCTTGGTCAACAGTTAATGACTGAAGGGATAGGGCGTCGGGGATTCTGGTGTAGTGATGTGTCTTGTGCTTGGTGTAACTTTAGGTTAGCAACAATCTAATACAAAATAACAGCAATTAAATTCACGAATGAATTTGAGATAAGTCACAATATCAAATCATGTAAAACTTAGCAGCATAATCAACCTAAACTTACTAAGATTCCTTAATCACAGACACATATAGGTGTAGAGATAGAGACACATAAAGAGATGTAGAGAAAAGGGATAGATATGTATAAAGGTACCTGTTAAATATCCCCCTCAAATTCGGTCAAATACTCACATCGGATGCTTTGCATTGCTCAAACGGTGATCAGTCAAGCCTCTGAGTTTATTGTGAACTTGAGGGTTCACGACATCATGACATCAATGGCATTCCACTGCGGTCCAGGCGAGCTCAAAGGGTCTCACTTGGGTCCAGTATTTATAGAACTGGGAGATGATTGACTTTAGGCATCAGTGAGTTTCCACAACCCAGGCAGGTGATTTCTCAAGTTTTAACGCTACCACTGCCAGGATTGTCTGGAGATAATTGATTAGTTCTGTTCTTGTTCTGTACCGTGTTTATGCAATCGGGTCCCTGATATCCTCAGTGCCATTCTCTTCCTTGGCTACCCAAGAGGGCTTGGTATGGTTGAGGGATTCTCAACTGCCAAACCCTTTGTTTGGAGGCCAAGGCTTGTCAGGCAACTTAGAGTGGCCCAGGTACAAGGTGAAGTGGCAGGGCAGGAAAGCACCACCACATACACGCAATTAAGGAAAAATGTTGCCACCTCAATCTAGAACTAAGTCTTCAAAGTTGAAGGCTATTGCACGAACATCTAAAGGATGTTGTGGAAGTAAAAAGCAAATTGATTCAATGCAAAAAAAAAAAAAAAGTGAATTGGTTCAAAAGTGGACTAAAACAAATTCATGACCGTAAAAAGATCCATAGGGACCTATTGAATGCAGTGCTCTCCTGTCCAGAATACCCTAAATACTGACTGCCAAAAGCTAGAAGGACACACTAGTAAAAGAATATGCTTGCGAAGTTTCTTACATTCTTTCCTTAAGCATTTGTATTGGCTGCTGTTGGAGACAAAATACTAGGTTAAGTGAAAGCTTCATCTGATTTGGTGCAATCATTTTCATGCTAGGTCTGCACATGCCTATCTCTTCACCATTAAAAACCCTGGAGTGACACAGACAGGCCTCAGCCTTCTCAGAGCTTCATTCTTCTCTTGTCCTTCCCTTTTCATTCTGAATTTCTTTTCTGTTGTCCATTCCACTCAATTTCATCCATCTAATTTTTCTTGCTTTCCAAGCACATCCCTTCAAGATGCATGAAAGTCTGTTGCATAGAGAGTACACCAGAGAAATCAGAGTTGTTGAGTTTATTTTTTTTTTCCTGTTTCCTTGTTGATTTTACTTCACAGGTATGATATCAGGTGGAGGCAAACGGTCCAATGCATGAGGGTGTCTACAGATACCCCTTCAGACTGGAGGAATAGCCAACAATATTGTATTAGAGACATCTTTGAATAACATTTTTTTTTTGTTGATTTTCAAAGTGAGAAATGGAGGTACTAAATGAGGCTAATATCTCCAGGAATAGATCCAGAGAGAGATTTTCAGCCACTTTGCAAAAGACGATGATCCAGTTGATTCTGGGCACAACTATTGTTAACTTTGCTGTGTAGATTTATTTAAAAATATTATGTGAAGAGCCTATGTAACATATACAGCAGAAGATTTTAAAATTTGACCAAGGTAATTAATTTTAATTTTAGTGCCTAGGTCGTTTTCCTGCCAATGTTGTCTCTACACAGACTTGAAATTGCTTTAGAATTCAGATAAGTTGTAGTCAATTAATTTCTAAGATATTTCACTCATTTTTTACATTTCACTCATTTTTTACTTTTCCTTCATTCTGGGAAATAAAATACAGCTACTACTCTGGTTTCGAACAGTAACTTTGCTCAGTAAAAGGAAAATTAATTTGCTCTGTTCATTAGTGGCTAAAGACCCCACACGTATTCAAAAAGACTACTTTAGACTACATCGCTCCATACCTTCTAATTAAAACATAGGATGTTTTGCTTGGACCATTTGAATTAAACCTTGGAATTACTGTTTGTAAAACCTGAAAAACAGCTAGCTTCATGCCTTTAAATGATGGTTTTATTAGTGGCAGGAGTATACATTTCTAGGTTTTATTCAGACAACATGAAGCTTACAGCAAAACTGAGGCCACTCAGTAATTCTGTGCAATAAACGTGTAGGTCCTGCCACCATCCGTGCGAGTCTATATATAACGTCACCAGCTCATGTGTCACCCTTTTCAATGTCCCTGTCACTATGGGCCTTGAGACCCTCGCAGCCCGAACGGTGGCGTAGGAACATCAGATAGAGCAGTGGTTCCGATCCTGTGGGGCCAGCGCGTTAGTTGTTCTCTTGCGACGCGTGGGAAGCATTTCACTTTCAGGGGAGAAAGGTAAATCTACTGCTCAGACTAAAAGTCTGCACTGTGCCAGGTGCTACACAGCTTCATTAGTACGGTAAATTGATGAAGAGCTGGTTAGATGCATCCTGCCAAGCAGAACTGCATTTAGTGTTCTAGTCTTAAAGTTTGTGTATGTATTTTCCATTTCTGAGACGAAGTAGATTGATTCCCATGGAGTAAACCAGGTAATGTTCTGTTGCTGCACTAATAAGTTTGGGATGTTTAGGTGTGCCAGCTGAAGTCTAAACCAAAACTGTTGTCATCAAAGTGAGGTCAATGGGTTATAAAGCATTCCTTAAGTAGTAAAAATCAGCTAATATACTTACTAGTGTTTTATCTGTATGTGAACAAGCACTAAAAGAGTTAAAATCCTCTTTGCACCTATACTTTCTGACAGAATGGCAATAATGAAGATTGGGAATTGGAAGTCCCAGTCTGTGTTGGTTGATCCCCACGATTTTGATCTTTTCTCACTTCTGTCAGTCCCAAGTCTTATCTGCCCAGGCTCTTTTCAGTTAGTTCCCTTCATCTGCCTTAATCATAACTCCGCAGCTCTTTCATCCCAGACACTCCCAGTTCTCTCACCTCTGTTCCTCACTTTGTTTTCCTATCCACTGTCATAGTATCCCTTCCAGTTTCTTAAACCCGCTACTATTTCTCCTCATTTCAGCCTGCAGTTCTCCTTCCAGCTGGGTCTCGTGCTTCCCTTCTTGCTTTTTATTCAAGTCAGTGCAAGCTCTTCTAGTTCTGACTACTTTATCTTCTCTACAGATACTTTTACTCACCACACCTCACTGATTTATGAATGTCTCCCTTGATGTCTAGTCTCTTTGTACCAGCTCTTCCAGTTCTGGCTTCTTTATCTTCTCTCTAGTTACTTTTATCTACCATAACTCACTGATTCACAAGTTTTTTTTCTTTCTTGACCTGGTGTCCCCGTTCTCTCTGGAAATTCTTGTTTCTGCTTCCTTTTCCTACCCTTTCGCTTTCAAATTTCTACCCGAGTCTTGGTTTCCTCTGCTTTCCTTCTTGTCCCAGCACAATCCAGAGTGCAGGTGTGACTCATGCCTCATCTGCATTTGCAAAAGGCTGCCTTTTGCAAATCCAGAAAAGATGGGAGTATTACTAGGGGCAAAAGAGAAAGAGTCTCTGTTCTTTTTTTGATGTGTATACTTGTCACAGTCCATCACAGCCTGGAGGCACTCAGTTGCAGCCAGGGCATAGTCAATGCAGTTTAAAAGAGAAATATGACAAGTCCCTGTTTAGGTAAAATTGCATTCACAGCATGCCGATCTGCAAATAGACTGTATTTTTACCGTAAAAGCATATAATGGTATGTAGTATCATGTACAATACGTTCTTCTCCCTGTCTTATGTAGCATGAGCATTGTTTATAGAACATTGTGATACAATATCAAATATTTTTACATAAATTTGCTATGGGCCCTGATATTTAAAATGTTTTTGAAGAGCTTTTTCTTAAACATTCCTTTCAATAATTTGATAATGCACCTCTTCACTGCCTTTTCTACAACACTTATCCCTGTCAAGAAAATCAAGCTAGATTTTTTTTTCATTTGTCGAAGAGAAATTCAGTCATTTACTTCAGTAGTAGAACTGATTCACTTTTTTCTGCAATGAAACTTGGAAATTTTGGTCCTAAATTATTTCAGTTTCTGTGTTCCTCAAATCATGTTTATACCTTAAAAAAAGCCTTATTTTCTCTCATGATTTATTGCTCTGTAGTGCATCTGTGTATGCAAAATTATTGTCACTGAGGGTGTAAATAGCTTTTTGTTCCTCTTTATTTAAAGGTTTCGTCTGTGTAAAGGGGTGGAAGAAAAAAAAAGTATTTTTATTTTTAAGAAATATGAGAGACAAAATTATGTTAAAAAAAACTCTTGAGGGGAAAAAAAAGCCAAATAATCAATATTTGGCTTTAATCAACAATCAGATTTTCTCTTCTACTATGCAATCCAGGGCAATTATAGGAGTAACTTAGATTAACAGTCAAATTAAAAAAAAAGTCTATCTATTATGTTTTTCACCTGTTCTTACACACCAGGAAGAAGATGAAACTCCTTTTATTTCTAATAATTTGCCAGTGTGCCATAAACAGTGTCAAAACACACAATGCTTCAAATCCCAATGTCATATTACTGATGGCTGATGATCTTGGTATTGGAGACCTGGGATGTTACGGGAACAGAACCTTAAGGTATGACGATACATTTGCAGGAGTCCTAGCTTTATATTTAGTTTTTCTACAGATTTGTAAAGTTAAAAACACCAAAACATTCAGAGGTTTGATTAGGTTCTTTGTAAGTAAACAAAAGTAATAGTCTTAGCTAGAGAAAAGAATATTTCATCTTTGTTTTCTTTTCCTAATAAGAATTCTTATCTGATGTATTTATCCCACTGAAAAGTTGCATCATAAACAGAGAATTGAGCAACCAACCAAGTAAGGGTAGGTCTAGAGAAGCAAAGTATAATCAACAATTTTCTTTGAAAATGTACATGGTGCAAATACTATGAATTAAGAATATTTGGAAGCACTTGTGATTTGAGACAAGCTGGAAATAAAGTGCTGATTTTTTCCTTCATTTGTCTTCATGCTGTTGTCAATAAATTAATTAAAACAAATGTTCATATACCTAAGTAATGCAGCAGTGTTCCCCAGTATGATCCTTACTAGCAGCTTAGGTATGACGGTTGTATAAACAGCACAAGTTGTACCTAATCATTGTGTTTCAGTGGTGTAAAGTCTTTGATCAAGTTAAAAAAACATTTACACTAAAAGCACCATCCTGTCAAATATTAAATACTCTTGTTCCTGCTATCGTAACTCAAACATAAAAAAGAAAAGAACTCAAGTTACAGCTTCTAGTTTTAAACAGGAAAAAAGTATATCCAACACTGATGCTTGGATCAGTCCCCTGACAAGTACCAGAACTGCTCCAAGATCTATGTTCTCTGATGTGAGAATTAAGAATTAGATCTCTGGAGTATGAACAAATTTCATCATACTGCTCGTTATCAGTAGGTAACATTATAGATAGCAAAGAAGTCTGTTGGAAAATTAATGTCTCTGACTATTCAGACTCAGATGATGGGAGCACTAGTGTGCCTTGAGGTCATGGTCATTAATATCCCAGGTCAGGGACCTATTAGAGCATGCTGCAGCTCCTGGCCAGTCTGCCTTCCTATTGTTTTTTCTGTAGAAGCAAGGGCACAGGCTCTACAGAAATTGTTTCTTCGGTTCAGATCCTGTTGGCTCTTCCTGCAGGAACCAGTTTTCATCTGTATGGTGAGCCAGGTCACAGGCAAGTTTCCCATGCAGATGTGGAAACTTGGGTGTGCTCTGAGTCCAATATTGCAGACTTAGTCATGTCAGACGTGAACTCGTTAATATAGAGCCTCACACAGAGTCATAACGGTTTGAATCTCCCCTAATAAATGATACCAACACACAACATTACCCCTACCCCAAAAAACTTTCCCTGGGGAAAGACAGAAGTGACACCACGTAGGGAGTAAGGAAGCACAACATTTCTCCAGTCTCTCCTGTCCCCATTGCTGAGGCAGAGGCCATGTAAGTAGCAAAGTTACAGCTCTGGGTCAAGGAATGGTTGAAAAAAGTTTGCAATTCAGTACGTCCAGGTGTCACAGCTTAGTGCTGGCCATGAAGAGTAGATGAAAGTGGGGGAAAAAGATTTTTGGCACAATGCCACGGTGTCTCAATTCAGTGTTGACAGCAAATGTAGAAGTATTTGACACAATAGTATTTAGAATTGCAACACCACCATGGTTTTGATAATTTGCATACAGTCAGTCTTAACTTGATTTTCCTGATAGTTTTTGCCTCAGTTGCCTCGATTTCACCATGCCCATTTCCAAATAATCATCTTTGTGTATTCTTTTTTTCCTGCTTATGTTTGTCTAGAACGCCTCATATTGACAGGCTAGCAGAGGAAGGAGTGACACTTACTCAGCATATAGCAGCATCCCCACTTTGTACTCCAAGCAGGGCAGCTTTTCTGACAGGGCGATATCCTATCAGATCAGGTAAAAACCCATTCCTTTATTTGTATATATTTATCATATTTTGTTTGCAGTAAAATCTATGCATTTTTTTCTCTGGCCTTTCTTGATACCTTTATCATTACCGGGTTAGGTACTCACTTCGGTGACTAATCAAGCTCAGCAGAGTTGGTCAACATTTGAAATCTTCCATATATATGGGAAATTTTGACATTTCAGAAGAGTTAACACAAAAATAAAGTTTTTTATTGAGAAAAATATTTTTTTAAATACTGAGATAAAAATCAGTTTGTGGTTATTTAATGTGAGGAGCAGACAAATTCCATCGACTTCCGCCACTGTCCAAATGACCCTGGGCTCTTTGCCTGCCTCCCCAGTTGCATTCAAGCTGCTCCCAGGATGTTGGTGGGCAACGTGAGTGTTGATCATCACAGACATGCAACTAGAAGGACACAGTGGAAGAAGCCAGTGTAAATCCTTCTGCTGAAAGATTTCTGTTTTTACAAAACCTTTTAGTTTAGACAAATTGTTATCGGGGGGAGAGGCAGGAGGGACATTTCAGTAAGGTATTCCAGCAGCCCTTAAAACTGGGAAGAAAGCAAAAAATCTCCCTTCTTTCTAAGTGTTTTTGCTGCATATCTACCCATACACAGTGTTAAGTATCCTATGAATACATGCATTTAATAACTTGTCTTACTTTTAAAGTACCTGATCCAAAGCCCTTTTGAGTCAGTGAAGATCCAGTCTGTTTATTTTAGTGTGCTGGGGCTGAGCCCCTCAGTGCTTAGCCATGCAACTTTAACACTCCCTTAACATCATTTTCAGCAAGGATCATTATACATTAATCAGATCACTTGTTCATTAGTGATAAAACATCCTGTCCTTGCTTCTGGGAATGAAAGCAAAGCAAGACTCTGGAGCCTACTTGATACGTTCGTGCTCATTCAAATCAAGTAACAAGCTTCTGCAAAAGTGCCAGCTAATATAGCTTGCTAAATTTTCCATTACATTGAGCTGCAAAGGAAAATTTTATATACCTGTTACAACTATATTGCTATTAATATTTACTATAGGTAAAGCCACAGGTCGCTTTCCATTATGATCCTCCTTCTTATTTCTGAAAAATTAACATTTGAACCGATTTTTTTCTTAACTGATCTGCTCTCAGTCATACCTAATCATTTCCAGGTAGGTGCAAAAATTGAACTTTTGTCTTAATGAAATTACAAAATTGCTAAATATGGACTGCTTCCAAACGTCAGTGAGGAACTAGTAAAGGATTATTCTAGAAGATACTAGAATCATGATGTGTAAAAAAAGTTAGAAATTTAAAACTCCTGCTAATAGAGCTGAAGAAAAATATTCCAAAATGGAGTATTTGATGAGACACAAACTCAGAGAAAGGTAAAAATGTTTCATTCTGGTAACTTAAGGGAATTACAGTTTACAAGAGATTGAAGTACATAAAAATAAATATATAATAATGTATAAT